>NW_026571153.1:2670810-2700156 GCF_026225935.1 Boleophthalmus pectinirostris | reverse complement strand
ACCAGAGGCTCAGAGCCCATGGCAGGGCCGGAGTTCGAAGCTGAGGCTCGGACCCTGCAGAGGCTCGGAGTCAAAGCCCAGAGTCCGCTCTGGCCCTGGTCTGGTCCCAGTCTGGTCCCGGTCTGGTCCCAGTCTGGTTCGGGTCTGGTCCCGGACCTGGATCAGTCCTGGTTCTGTCCGTATGCAGTGCAAAAGTCCAGCATCTCAGTTACAGAAGTCACGTAAATGGCCGATATCTGTTTTTTCCATTCTTCATGAAAAAACGAATCATTATCAGTTTTTTTCATTTTGGTGTTGACAAATAATGAAGAAAACAGTTGTTTTTTCATTTTTACCTCCGCCAAGGAGGTTATGTTTTTGCCGGCGTTTGTTTGTTTGTTTGTTTGTCTGTTAGCAACATAACTCAAAAAGTTATGGACCGATTTTGATGAAATTTTCAGGATTTGTTGGAAATGTGAAAAGGAAGAACTGATTTCATTTTGGGGGTGATCCGGAAGAAATCCTGGATTCTGGATCACTTTGAAATTTTAGTTAACATTGTGGTAAATGGAGCCAAAAATTTTGTTTCTCAATATCTTGGTTAATTATTGACCAAACCCCATGAAATTTGACTCAGGGATGGACAATGGGATCCTCTTTCATATTCCAAAGGCTGATCCGGATCTGATCCAGAAGACAGATTTTATAGCAATTTATATAAAAAATGGGGGTAGTCCTTGGCGGAGGTCTGCGCTCTCTGAGTGCTTTTCTAGTCTTATTTCTGGTTTTATATTGAAAAACGACTGAATGAATGATACACTCAAAATGCTCTGTTCTAAATTGTGATGTCATGTAGTGGTCGTTTTCAAGTTAACAGCTACATTTTACTTTTTGTTCAGTAGAGAATGGCAATTTCAAAGCTGAAATCATCCAAGTTTAAAAACACAGTGGAGCACTTTGTGTATTACCACATGACATCACAAGGTGGAAGTGTTTTCAATTTGAGAGCTCAGCCTAAATATGCAGAAGAAAATAGTGTAATATAGGACCTTTCAGCTTGATAATAGATCATTGTGTTTTATACTTCGCTTAGAATTTTAGCCAAGAAAGTCAAATCTATCCATCCATTTTCTTCCGCTTATTGGGGACTGGGTCATGGGGGCAGCAGTCTCTAAGCAGGGACTCCCAGACTTCCCTCACCCCAGACACTTCCTCCAGCTCTTCCGTGGGGACCCCAAGGCGTTCCCAGGCCAGTTTAGAGACATAGTCCCTCCAGCGTGCCCTGGGTCTTCCTCTGGACTTCCTTCTTGTGGGATATGCCTGGAACAGATGCCCGAGCCACCTGAGCTGCTCCTCTCAACGTGGAGGAACAGCGGCTCTACTCCGAGCTCCTCCTGTGTGACTGAGATCCTCACCCTATCTCTAAGGGAGCGCCCAGCCACCCTGCAGAGGAAACTCATTTCCACCACTTGTATCCGCAATCTCGTCCTATTGGTCATTACCCAAAGCTCATGACCATAGGTGAGGGGAGGAACGAAGACAGAGATTAAGCCAAGAACGTATCAAATCAAAAAGTGCTCGTGGATTTTGTATGATTTTCCAAATAATGGTTTCATTTATTCTGTTGTTTCTGAACAGTATCCAGGTCAAATACGTTTAAAAATGGAAACTGTGCCACTGTGAGATAAAGATCTGAATGTTTTGGTGGTTCAATTTCCTTTGATTTATGCTAAATTGACTTTTTGGATTGAATTTCTATAACATTGTTCCCTTATCAAAAACATGCCTGAAATATTTAAGATGTTGTTCATGCATGTCTGAGTAATTTAGTGATCTCTCCTGGGACCTATTTGAACCCAGAAAGGGGGAAACTGTGATTGTTTTCACTGAATATAGCATTTTCAAAACAATAAAAGGTAACATGGGGGTGTAAATCTGTTATGTGTTAATAATTAACACCCCACTGAAGTGTAATACCCCCTCTTTAAGTTTAGCTTTTTTAATATTTGGGTATGTTCAATTTAATGATACTAATATGCAGCCCTATTCAAAATTATATTAACCACAAATTGCTAATATTACACATAAATATACTTATTACATGTAACTTCCAAACTGAGCCAAAAACTGACCATTATAGAAAATAATATCATATAAAAATCTTCAAAATCTTTCAAAAAAACTAAAAATTTTATTATTTCTCTTTCATTGTCTTCACAGAGGCTTCCCACCTCCACTTTTAACTTCTCTTTTCTGTTGCCCGTGCTCTCTCTCTGCAGCTGAGTTCGTATTGATTTGCCCTGTACATGCTCACTATTGACAGATAATGCTCCCAGACACTTGTAGGTGGTTCCAATAACGGCTTCAGACAACCATGAACAAAATCACACATCACTGGACTCACAGCGCTGTCTTTTCTAGTCCATACAGGTTGAATTAACGGCGCCATACCTCATTTTTACTGTCTGAAAAAACTTGAAAAACAGGACTAGTTATTTTTAGTTTAAAGGTGCGTTATATCACTTTTTGTTCGGGGGGTCTGTCACCTGCTTGTTTCTATGGAGATGTCATTGCTCTACCTAGAACGTTTGATAGTGTGACATTAAACAGCTCTACTTTATACGTATTCAATTACAGATGGTTTTGCAGTTCAAAAATGCAGAGAAAAACATGTATTCTGACTGTGAGTGGGGCTGTCTCTCCACAGATCCAACTTGTAACTTGGTCTGGTTTTGTCTACATGAAGGCAGAAAGTTTAATGCCATACTGTGAAACATTCCAGACAAAGAAATAACATTTCCACTGAGTAGTTGATGAGTAACCACCTAGTGCCTCCTCTCAATTTAATTTCTCTCCAGCGACTAGGTCAGGAATCAGAATACACTAGACGGTTTGCAAGAACCCCAGAAATTGTAGACCCCACACCGGCCAGTCAGTGAAGAGCTGTGAAGCCATGATGTCAAACTCAAGCGTCTGTCTGCGTCCATTTTGTGGAACAGCACAACAGTAAACAAAGCGGTTGAGATGGATGTAAACAAAGACATACATTGTGTGTTGGAAACCATTCCCAAGATTGAGGATTTAAAGCCGGAACAAAGAGAATGTTTGGTGAATTTGATCAAATCCTATTGGATTTGGTGCATTACATATGTCATGACCAAATAGCAGTGATTGGTTAAATAAAAAAGTGCCCGCCTACCGTCAAGCAAACGAATCCTAATTCTGCGAGGTCAGACTGTTTCCACAAAGCCGACTGATGAATCAGGCTAAGGCTTACATGTAGTTAATATGATTAACTGAGGTTCAGGAGCTGGACCACGCCTCAACCTCCTTTCCAGCCAATCACAGCTTACGCCAACCACACCTTTAGTTACCCAGAAGCCCTATTTGTACATTCTATCACCACAACACCGTTCATCGCTCTCGCAATCCCGTCCGTCCCACTCTCTCATCTGAATACATCACCTTCAAGGAGTGGGGGTTCCGAATTGTATTCCATTGTTGTGGCGTGGTCCGTGCGAGTGAAATGATATTGATTCAGCTCATATCCTGGTCGGGTCTTTAAGTGGATGTAATAAGGTTATTTATTGGCGACAGTAGCTCAGTTGGTAAAGTTTGTCCAGTAATCCAAAGTTTGGTGGTTCGATTCCCACTCTCGACATAAACATGACTGCTAGAGACATCAGATCCAGTGACTCACAGGTTGGTGGTGCAATTCCAGCTCCCACACTGTTGTTTTGTCCTTGGGCAAGACACTTAGTCCACCTCTCCCCTAGTGTGTTTGAATGTGTTTGTGATTGTGCTGGGTGAGTGGTGGAAAAGCGCTGTATAAAAATGTGACCATTTACTGTCTGATTTTGGCCTAGAACATCTCATAATGTTCACACTTTTATTCATGCAAAGTTGTTCAGTAGTGTGAAGCATAAATAACAGTTGCATAACACAATTGGATCTGTTGTGTAACAAGTTCACTGTGTTTTAAGGAAATAAGTGCAATTTTTCCATCCCTACACTGACATCAGTTAATATCAGGTATCAGCAGATTCTTAAAGTCAAAGTATCGATGTCTAGCCAGACTGGCACCACCTAGTGCCTCTGCTCAATTTCATTTCTCTCCAGTGACTATGTCAGGAATTAGAATATACTAGTTTGGAAGAATCCCAGAAGTGCAAGTCAGGGCACCAGCCAATCAGCGAAGAGCCATACATTCTGTGCTGGCAACGATTCCCGAGATCGAGGATTTAAAGCCGGAACAAAGAGAATGTTTGGTGAATTTTATCAAGCGGAAAGACGTTATTGCCCTTCTTCCTATGGGATTTGGGAAAAGCTTAATATACCAGTTTGCCCTGTTAGCGGTGCATTGGTTAAATAAAAAAGTACCCACCTACCGTCAAGCGAACGAATCCTAATGCTGCGAGGTCAGACGGTTTCCACAAAGTGAAACCGGCTGATGAATCAGGCTAATTGATATCGGTAAAAAGCTGGATCGCTGTATCCCTATGAATTATTCATCATAATAAGTTTGTAAGTGCTTTCGTCAACTTTCAGAGACCAGGGCGAAGTTTTGCTGTCATGCTAAAGCTAACATCAACTAGCATGCTAATGTACACTTCTGGACAATATAATGCTTTATCAAATGCAGCTGACTTATTTTGATATCAACAGCTGCTTATACAATATGTCTGTGCTGGGACAAGGCGCATTTTGCTCAAATACATGGAACAAAAATCCGAAACAGGGCCTTTAAGGTAAAATCATGCACGCACCTGCTCCCAGACTGTAAACTGAAGATCTAACTATCGCAGCTTATTGGACAAATAGGTCCACTGAGGATATTTCCGATCCTATAATTCCTATTTCTTCTGCTCTATTTCAAAGTGTAAAGTTTTCCAGCAGATGGTAGACAATAAAAGTGAGAGCTGCCGTCGAGGTGGTTTCCAGTGGTTTTTATGGAAAAGGGAAAATAGCTGTTCGGTTATGACTACATCCTCCAGTCTGCACATTACGTGATCGGATTTAAATTTAGTATCAGCGAAACAGCGTTGTGGTGGAGAGAGCAAATCATTTTTTCCTGATAGACGCACAAGAAATGTTACAATTTAGCAAAATGTGAGGCTGTTATTGTCATCGGAGACGTTCTGGCGGAGACGTTTACGAAGCACGTTTGAGCCATGAATTTCCAACAAACTGGTGTGGATGTAAGACAGGAAAAACATCAGACGATTTCATAATAAACACAATGAAACTGGTATCACAGTATTACTTTGCTGATGACATCTCTGCCTGAAATGTTCCACAGTATTGCATTAAATGTGTCTGATCTAGTCTATCTGGTTTTATTGCTCAAAAATAGCTTGAAAAACATGTATTGCTGATGTAAGAAGGGTAGTCTCTCCACAGATCTGACCTGTAACTTGACTTGGTTGACTTCAGTTTAAAGCTATACTGTGAAACATTCTCGGCAAAGCAGTAACATCTCCCTGGAAACAATCAGGTGATGAACTGTTTATCAGAAAAGTTACATATTTAACAAGAAGACATCTTACTTTTTAAAAATTTGTCTGTAAAATAAAAAAAAAAAATTGAAATATTCAGTAAAAGCACAGACTTGAATTCCACTTACACCAGGCATCAAATTGAACAAATTTTACACTTGTACAAGTTTTGTTTTTTACTGTGTTGTACGAAGGACAACTCTAATGTTTTGGCATTAGTACCATTTGCATTATCACCTATAAAAACTCGTATTATATTTTTTTTTTTTAATTCATGGAAATGAAATCGAAAATGACTAACATAATTTACAGCATTAATAGTGATCAACATAAGTAATACTGAAAACGTTTATATTAAAGGTACACTGTGTAACCTTTCTGTAACCTTTGCTTGGAATGTTCCACAGTACAAGCCAGGCTGGTGCCACCTAGTGCCTCCGCTCAATTTCATTTCTCTCCAGCGACTAGGTCAGGAATCAGAATACACTAGACGGTTTACAAGAACCCCGGAAGTTGTAGATCGTGCACTGGCCAACCGAGATGGATGTAGATGAAAAACATACATTCTTCACAGGGAAATCCAGGGTGTTGGAGAAACTGTGGCTGCCGAGACGCCCATCGTTACCATGTGTTTTGGGACTGTCATGTGATCCATAAATATTGGACAGAAATCAACAAAGCATTGCGAATTATCTTTAATGTGACCATTCCACTTGACTTCAGAACTATGTACTTGGGCCTCAAAACCCCTGCCATGGATACAATCAATGGATGTCTCTGGAACATACTTCTGGTGGCGGGAAAAAAAGCTATTACAAAAAAATGGACGACACAAACTGCACCATCAATCAAAGACTGGTCGGAAATTATAAATGAAATTAAGAAAATGGAAAAAATAACATTTGGACTTAATTTGAAAATGGACCTCTTTGACAAACTTTGGAGTAAATGGGACTCATATGCTGGAAAGGAAGTGCCGTAATATTATTTAAATTTAAATGTGATATAAAAACACTGGATGCAGTCTGTCAATTTTGTCTACTCTCTTTGTCATGTTCAATGTTTTGTGTTATACGTTGTTTACCTTTTTTCAAAACTAAAGAAAAATAAAATATATATAAAAAAAAAAAAGAAAACATACATTCTGTGTTGGCAACGATTACCCGAGATCGAGGATTTAAACCCGCAACAAAGAGAATGTTTATTGAATTTTATCAAGGGGAAAGACGTTATTGCCCTTCTTCCTACGGGATTTGGCGCATTACATATGTCACGACCAAATAGTAATGATTGGTTACATAAAAAAGTATCCACCTACCGTCGAGCGAACGAATCCTAATGCTGCGAGGTCAGACGGTTTCCACGAAGTGAAACTGGCTGATGAATCAGGCTATCACAGTATGGCATTGCACAGAATCTCTCTTGCATTTATTCAATTACCATGTTTGTGTGGACATAAATACTTAAAAAAAAAACTTGACTCTACACAAATCTGAACTATAACTTGGGCTGGTGACGTCACTTGTTTCATGCCATACTGTGGAACATTGAAAACAATAATCGAGAACCCTACCACACAAAAGTTAGATAGTGCACCATTAATGTAGGAAGCAAAACATAAAAAAAAGAAAACCATCATTAATCTTCAGTCAGATGAGTTCACAGAGTTTGACGTAACCATCTGAGTTATTTCCTTGAGTCCCTCCTCCTCAGTGTCACTAAACCGACCGGCCTCTCTGAAATATTTTACAACATTCACATAAAAACTATGATTGTTCAAACCTCATCAGTCACCGGCTCAGATCTGTTCCAACTGTCACCTTTTGACAAGCACCTCTGCTGACGGCAATCCACCCAACCTGTGTAAGACGACCCGAGCAGGAGACTAACTCATCTGGGGCTTGACTGACAGTTAACGTATCGCCTAGGTGCACCGTGGAACTTTTTTGGTAATTGTTTTGTCTGGAATGTTTCCATCTTGCATTTACTTAATAACAAGTGTCTTTACTGACCTAAAAACTTGCATTCTCACCATGAATGGGCTTGCCTCTCCACACATCTGATATAAAACTTGGCCCTGTGGTTTCACCTGCTGTCTCCATAGAGATAAATAAGTGTAAATCAAGGGCGTAGGTTTGGTCTCAGCTTTGGTGGCGACATTATCAGCTACCCGCCCATGAAACCAACTGATAGGTTACTTGTACACACACAGTCACACTATACTGAATACTTCAACTCTTTACTTTTTCCTTTTTTCAACATTTTGGGCTCTTGTTGCCTGATTCATCAGCCGGTTTCACTTCATAGAAACCATCTGACCTTGCAGTGTTAAAATTTGTTTGCTCGATGGTAGGCAGGTACTTTTTATTATTTAACCAATCGCTGCTATTTGGTCGTCACATACGTAATGCGTTGCTAACAGAGCTGATTGGTATATTAAGCTTTTCCCAAATCCCGTAGGAAGAAGGACAATAACATTTTTCCCCTTGATAAAATTTACCAAACATTCTCTTTGTTCCAGCTTTATATTGTCGATCTCGGGAATCGTTGACAGCACTGAACATATGGCTCTTCGCTGATGGGCTGGTGCCCGAATTTGCACTTCCTTGATTTTGATTCCTGACCTAGTTGCTGGAGAGAAATGAAATTTAGTGGAGGCACTAGGTGGCACCAGTCTGGCAATAGAAAAACATTACAGATAACAAATAACATTAATCTATAAAATTCCTGCTCTCAAAATAAATAATACATCCATTGCATTATTGGGATCTTGTGCATTGAATAAGTGAGAGGTGGTTTCATTTTTCAGTTCGTGCCCATTGCTCTTCTAAGATGATTCTTTAGCGGATAAAAGTGATGTAGAAGTTTGTAGCAGATTTTTCTTTGCTTGTTGGTGATGAGATATTTTTGAGGTAATGTCCAAACATTTTTCCATGGAATATTGTCGATAGAATCGAGCTGCTGACAGCGCACGAGTGGAGCTCCGTTTGGGAGGTGCACTTGTCGCTCTTTTTCCTCGGCGACTCATTATAAGGCAAGTTTAATTGTAGATGAAGCCAAGTAAGTTCCTTTTGAAAGGTATTTCAGAGTTTGGTGCAGAGTTCACTCACGCCTGCTCAAGCCGCCATCTTCAGGTGCAGCCCTGTCCTGCCGCTTCCCCAGTTTAGGCTCCTGGTTCCACTAATGACGTCACTCTGTTGCAGCCAATGAAATAGCTTTACTGTAGGAAGCAAACAAAAAAATACAAAAACAAAAAAACCTTTATGAGTTCACAGAGTTTGACATAACCATCTGAGTTATTTCCTTGAGTCCCTCCTCCTCACTGTCACTAAACCGACCGGTCTCTCTGATATTTTATAACATTCACATAAAAACTATGACTGTTCAAACCTCATCAATCACCGGCTCAGATCTGCTCTAACTGTCACCTTTTGACAACTGTGGCTTGACTGTCAGTTAACATATTACTTGTGTAAGTTTTCTGGTTATTGTTTAATGTTTTGTTTGGAATTTACTCAATAACCTGGGTTTTTATTGACCTAAAAACTTGCATTCTTACTATGAGTTTCTGAATATTTTAGCCATATTAAAACATCTATATAATTGAATAAATGCAAGAGAGAAATGCTATACTGTGGAACATTGCAGCCAAAGTATTAACATCTCCATAGAGAAAAGCGAGTGCAGGATCTGAAAAGTTCATCTTTTTTTCCTGAAACATTAGGACAACCACCTTCCATTACCCAGGCCTGTGCCACCTCCTCTCAATTTCATTTCTCTCCAACGACAAAGTCAGGAGTCGGAATACACTAAATGGTTCGCAAAAACCCCCGGAAGTGCGAGTTCAGGCACCAGCCAATCGGTGAAGATCCATACAGTCTGTGTTGGCAACAATTCCCGAGATTAAGGATTTAAAACCGAAACAAAGAGAATGTTTGGTGAATTTTATGAAGGAGAAAGACGTTATTGCCCTTCTTCCTACGGGATTTGGGAAAAGCTAACGAACAAATAGCAGCGATTGGTTAAATAAAAAAAGTACCTGCCTACTGTCGAGCGAACGAATTCTAACACTGTGAGGTCAGACGTTTTCTACAAAGTGAAACTGGCTGATGAATCATAAACAAAACATTCCATACCCTCACTCTCCAATTTAAAAGAACCATCTCTGTGTCTTTGGACGACGGGAGAAACCTCATTATAACCCCGGACATGCACACACCTTTCCTTTTTTGCATATATTCTCCCATTTTTCTTTCCATTATAATCTACCTTTTCCAATCCCAACCCGAGCTCCGTGTCCGGCCCCGTAGGCCTGCTGCAGTGTTAAGAATCACAGCTGGACGTCTGCTTGTCCGCGGCGACAGAAATCCCCCTGAACTTTTTTTTTTCTTGTCAAAGCGATGTTCCACACTCGTCCGACATCACTCCAGGTTTGCGCGGCGTTCCTGGTTTTCCTGGTGGATGAGGATCTGCGCGGAGCATACGGAGCCTTTCACTATTCATGGCCTTTTGGTATTCAGCCTCGTGGCCATCCCCCCGTCTCTAACCCAGTCTCTTTGTTCTTTTTAACTGTCTTCCGATGTTTTTCTTCTCTCTATCGCGCTGCACCCTCCCTTTTCCTCTCTTCTGTATCTCTCTTTCTGTTTTCTTTATCTCTGGCTTTGGTCTCTCTCTTCCTCTGTCTTGTCTTCCTGTGCACCGTTCTACATCCTTCATCCCTCTGTATTACCTCCTTTCCCATTTGTCTCTTTCTTCTTCCCTCCTCCCCTCCTCTTCCTTCCTCCTTCTCTCTCCACCTTATCTCCATCCCTCTCTCCCTTCCTTCCTTGCTTCCCTCTCCATAACTCTTTCTCTCTCCTTCGATCTCTCCATTCCTCTCTCCTTCCCTCTCTCCCTCCCTCCCCTCTCCTTCCTTCTCTTCCTTCCTCTTCCTTCTCTCTCTCTCTTCTCTCTCTCTTTCTCTCTCTCTCTCTCCTTTCCCCTCTCTCCCTCTCCCTCTCTCCTTCTTTCTTCCTCTCCCTCCTCTTCCTCCCCTCTTCCCCTCTCTCTCTCTCCTTCCCTCCTCTCTCCTCTCTTCTCTCCTCTCTTTCTCTCTCTCTCTCTCTTCTCTTTTCCCTTCTCTCTTTCTTCCCTCTCTTCTCTCTCTGTCTCTCACTCCTCTCTCTCTTTCTCCCTCTCTTTCTCCTCTATCCCTCTCTCTTCTCTCCTCTACTCTCTCTCTCTCTCTCTCTCTACCTAATCCCTCTCTCCTTCTTCTCCTCTCCATCTCTCTTTCCTCCCTCCTCTCTTCCATCCTCTCTCCTCTCTACTCTCTCTCCTCTCTCTCTCTCCCTCTCCCTCTCTCTCTTCTCTCTCCTCTCCCTCCTTCTTGCCCTCTTCTCTCCTCTCCTCTTTTCCTCTCCCTCCATCTCTTTCTCTCTTCCTCTCTTCTCTCTCTTCCCTCTTTCCTCTCTCTCTCTCTCCTATTCTCACTACTTCTCTCCTCCTCTCTCTCTCTCTCTCCTCTCTCTCTCTCTCTCCTCTCTCTCTTCTCCCCTTCCTCCTCTCTCCCTTCCTCTCTCCTCTCCTCCTCTCCTCTCTCTCTTTCTCTCTCTCTCCTTCTTTCCCTCCTCTCCTTTCTCCCTCTCTCTCTCTCCTTTCTCTCTCTTCCTCCTCCCTCTCTTCTTCTCTCTCTCCTCTCCCTCTTTCTCTCCTCTCTTCTTCTCTCTCTCCTTCTTTCTCCTCCCTCTCTCTCTCTTCTCTCTTCTCCCTCTCTCTATCTCTCTCTTTCCTCTCCTCCCTCTCTCTTCGTCTTCTCTCTCTTTCTCTCTCTCTTCCCTCTCCCTTCCTTCTCTCTCCTTCTCCTCCTTTTCTACTTACTCCTCTCTCTCCATCCCTGCCCCTCTCTACTCTCTTCTCTCACTCTCCCTCCTTCCTCTCTTTCTTCTCTCTCTCTCTCTCTCCTCTCCTTCTTTCTCTCTCCCTCCCCCTCTCTCTCCCCCTCTCCTCTCCTCTCTCTCCCGACTTCTCTCTTCTTTCCTCCTCTCTCCACTGCCTCCTACCTCTCTCTTTCCTCTCTTTCTCTCTCTCCTTCCCTTTTCTCTCCCCTCTCCTCTCTCTCCGTAGCCGGTCTTTTTGAAGTGCTTCAGTTGGATCCTCACCTGTCACTCGCGCTCTTCCCCGGAGCTTCACTTTGAGTCCGTGTCTGTTAAATTGGGATTGATCGCAACAACAGGCAGCGCTCGTTCCTACACAGGCCTCCGGGGGCAGCGTGGAGCACACATCCCTGACACACGCTTACGTCCGACATACGAGCGCTTTCATTGTTGGAACGGGCTTGTTTGGGCTACATCACAAACATATTAGTTTCATTTTTGGAAGGGAATTTTGGAACTTGTCTGATTGTCGGTCGATCAGTGGAGCAGTGTTTTTTGTGAAATTTTGAAAACATTGAAAGTAAATTGTGATGACTTTTGGGCTCCGCGGTCTCGATCAGTGAGACGTGTTTTACAAGTTTCGAAATTGTACTTTGATGAAATGAAAAATGAGAAAAATGATTCATACCGACATTGATGGTTTTATTATGAGAAACTTTTTTTTTTTATTTCTATCCTGGGCATTGGTTCAATAGTTTAAGGTTTCCAACATTACTTAAAAAGAAAAAAAAAAAAAAGTAAAGCACATACACACTATTTATTCACTCATATCTTTAGAGTAAAAAATAAAAATCATCATGAGGTAGTACATTCACCTGGGGCATTTGTATGGATACTCTCTCTCTCTTTCTCCCCCATTTTTTGTAATTTTCTCCCACAGAACCTTTTCAAAATAGTTTTATTCATATATTTGTGCAGCACTTTGCAAACTCTTTTTGTTTATGAAATGTGGATTCGATTGAAAAGTGGATTGGATGGATTGGGAATTGGTAACTTGGTAAACTTTTTTTAAGGGTGCACTATGTAACTGTGGAGGGTTTGCCACCTGCTTGGTCTCCATGGAGATTGGGCTTTTCTTGGAATGTTCCACAGCATGTTTTAAAGAAAGTCAGTCGTCATTAAGACAAGCAGGTCCTGCCACCAGGCCAAGTTACAGGTTACATCATGTGGAGCTGTGCGCACCGACCGTTTATTTTTCGGACTACAAGGCGCACTTACAATTTTAGTTTTCTGAAAAAATCGACAGCGCACTTTATAATCCGGTATAATCCGCCTCATGTATTCATTCTGTTGGTGTGCTTACTGACCTCGAATCAATTTTATGTGGTACACGGTGCTCAAAAATCTGTCAAAATGTTTTAGTACGACTTTGGTAAACTACGAAGCCGCACCGCTTGATGGATTGTCGAAGCATTACAGCTACCGCAGTCAGGAGCCTCACAGAGTCCGACAAAAGTTGACGGCATTTCAGCACTTATAGTTTATGCAAATTAGCCATGTGGTTTTAAGTTTTTGTTTCTGTAAAATGTAAACAAATGAGCGCAAAGCAAAGCTGCATTAAACACATTATTACTCAATGTATATTTGAGTCCTCCTCATAGGAAATAAAAACAAAAAAAACTTAAATTATCCACCCACATTCACATTCATAATACAGATTCACCAAGACAAGGAGGCGACGCCGGGCGAATTATGCCACGATCTGGCAATGGATCGTCGACGCCTGGGCTGAAGGATCAGTTTCAAGTGTCGTCCGTTTGTTTCGCTTAATGCACCTTATAATCCGGTGCACCTTATGTATGAAACTAGATGAGAAAATTCGACATTATTGATATTGCCTTTTATAATCTGGTGCACTTTATAGTCCAAAAAATCCGGTACATAAAACATAAACATAAATAAAAAAATGCAGGTTTAAAACAATACTATGGAACACTCCAGACCAAGTTATAACTCCATATTTCCATGTAAACAAGCAGGTACCAAACACCAACCAGAAATGTTACACAGTGCACCTTTATAGATGTGTACAAGTTCAGTCTTACAGCCCAAATCCTCTTCATCTCTGAACATGAGTTGACATGAACTACATATTAAACTGTGTCTGATCCCGTGTCTCTCTGGGGTAAAACTGTGCATTTCCTGACTCTTTTCCATGTTCTGCAGTTTCGGTTTTTCAGACCCGTTTTATTGCGACCACAGCAGCCATTTGTTTGGAGTCTCATTTTTGCGGGTGGCGTAGTGGGATGTCAGGAGTGCTGCGGTGAATGCCTAATGCTGGGATCAGGGCTGGAGAGACTCACGTTCGGATGGAGCTCATACTGGTGGAGAATGATAAATAAATACCCAGCAGAGGTTCTCAAACATCTCCAAGTACCAGGCAAATGGGCTGAAATTATTCTAAATTAGAGCTGGAACTGGGTTAAAAGGAAGATTTCACCAAAAAGGAAGGAGAAAGGACGTACTTGCAAAATGAAACTAACCTGTGGGTACCTGAATTTCTTTTGTGAGTGTAATTAAATGAATTCTTAACGTGTGTGTTAAAGGTGCACTGTGGGTCCATTTTTGGAGACCCACACCCACGCAGTAAAGCACCACACCAGCCCGTTAACTTGTGATTATATCAAAGTTAAATCCGCACTCGCCCAGATCCGTTAACATTCCACATGTTACCCGCCCGTGCCCTTGATAAATCAGGGTCAGAATATTAGTCCAACAGCCCAATAGCCCAGGACTAAACCAGGACTAAATCAGGACTGAACCATGACTAAACGAGGACTAAATCAGGACTGGACCAAGACTACACCAGGACAGGGCCAGGACTATGCCAGAATTTAACCAGGTCTAAACCAGGACTAAACCAGGACTAAATCAGGACTGAACCATGACTAAACCAGGACTAAAACAAGACTGGACCAAGACAAAACCAGGACTAAATCAGGACTGGACCAAGACTACACTAGGACAGGGCCAGGACTATGCCAGAACTGAACCAGGTCTAAACCAGGAATTAACCAGGACTAAACCAGGACTGATCCAGGACTTAACCCGGACTGGACCAGTGGTCTGGTGTAGTCCTGGCCCAGTCCTGGTGTAGTCCTGCTTCAGTCCTGGTTTAGACCTTGTTTTAGACCTGGACCAAGACTACACCAGGACAGAACCAGGTCTAAAACAAGATCTAAACCAGGACTGAAGCAGGACTTAACCAGGACTGGACCAGGATTACACTAGGACTGAACCAGGTCTTAACCAGGATGAAACCAGAACTAAATCAGGAGCGCAGCCACTGAGCCAATCACCTCTGCTGATGGGTTTATGTAATAAAAACACTAAATTCTCTCACAGCCTGATCCGTCGTTCCAGGAAAAGACCGGAAAATGGCACTTGTTTCCAGGGCAACAGACGCCCTGGACACTCGTCAAGTATTTTTCTCCTGTTCGTCGTTCGTTTGATTCTCCTGACCAGCCCATGTGTAATCACTACCCGCCCATATAATTCCAGAACGTTAAACCCCCCCCCATTTCAGCAACTATTTGCAGTTACCCGACCCGGTGCAGGACTCGGGCGCAGGGTACGACATCTACTCTCCATGATATTGCTTTGTCTGAAATATTCCACAATATAGCACTAATTATATTGCTGAGAGTAAATAAATGAATTGGAAAACAGCTATTTTTTGCTGTGAGTCGGCTCACCTCTCCACAGATCTCACTCACAACTTGCCTGGCGGTGTCACCTGCTTGTTTCCAAAGAAGAAATATACAGTTTTAATAGCATAATATTAAGCAAAACAATAAAGAGGTGGCAGATTCTTCGGGCAGAAAAGCTACATAATGCATCTTTAAATTAAACTAAACTTGCCCTAAACACTGACAAAACCCATGGCCCAGTTATCTAAAAGTAAAAGGCCTGTTAAAGCTTCACTATGAAACATTTCTGGTGCTTTTCTATCTCCGTGGAGACAGGCAGTTGACAGCACTCGGCCAAATTACAGGATGAAAACAAACGAATCAACGCAAGCTCGATACGTTTGACGTTACGCAGCGAAAAATCCGTAAAATCTTCACGGAGCGGAGGCAGAAAAGCAGAAAAGTTCCACAGCGCATCTTTAACAGAATGAGAAAATGAACTACAAAAGCCTCATGTGTGCCCCGCTGTTCCCTCTCCCACAGTCTGAGACCCGAGCATCCCAGGATTGGCTCCAGCTCTCTCTGCTCTCCTCTGTAATCTTGGCTCCCCTCTTTGGCTGCTCCTGCCTCCGCACATCGCCAGAATACCAATTGTCAAACTTGGTGCTACAACAGGGCCCCGCATGGAAATTTCAAAGCCTCCATTCATTTTGCATGGGAGCGCTTCATGTGTTGTGGGGAGTGTCGTCAGGGTTGTAGTTTGGTTTGCTGATGGTTCGGGGGGAAAAACAATGCACAAAGGTGAAACGGAGCGAGCTGATTGGCCGAGACGGGGAGCGCGAGCCGGGGGTGGGGGGGAAGGGGGAGGTTAGGAGCGAGTTCACAACAGCTTCGGTAATTACGGGGTGTACAAAAACAAAATATGACACGCGCGATTGCTGTGTTTTTAAGCAGCGTGGTGTAGGAATGTACGTCGTCAAGTGGGAAATATGTACTTTTGATTTGATTGAAAATAGGCGTGCGGGCTTGTTAGCTGCTTGAGTAAAATGTCAGTGTCAAAGTGTAAAAACTACAGAAAACAAAAACATTAGTCAGAAAAGCGAGGAATTGACTCTGCAAGTATCTTAGAGTATTTTTTGCTTTAATTATTGTTTTAAATCTGGTAGTATCAGTTTTCTTAGGTCAAACTTACCCTCATTTTTCTTCTTCTACTTGTCTCCAGTAGAGATGTCAGAGCTGTTACAACAAATTGAAGTAATTTTACCACTACAATCTCAATAAAATCATGTTACATCATGATACAAACCTGTTCCAAGCCTTATTAAAGGGACAGTTCAGAATTTTGGACATAGGGCCTCATTTCCTAGTGAGTGTTGGAGACGTGTGGAGACACATTTTAAAATATTCCATCCAGTCCTTGTATTTGCAGAGGTCACTGGTGCTAGGCTAGTGCATGTCAATGGCCATAGTTATCCTGCCACTAAAAACAGTCTTACCCACTCCACAAAACACCGAAACAAATCTATTATTACACCAGACTCTTGATGTAAATGTCTGTGTTGATAGAATAATTTTAGAAGTAAAACCAACCTTATATTTTGAAGGATTTATGTCTGAGCCGCAGCAGTTGTACTTCCTGGTAGAAAGATTGGCAGCGGCGGACTGATATATGAGAAAATAGTCCCTCAACATGCGACGATTCATGCGATGCAAGGTTAGTTTTATTTCAAACTTTGTTCTATCAACACAGACATTCACATCCACAGTCTGGCGTAATAATATATTTGCTTCAGGTGTTTTGTGGAGTGGGTAAGACTGTTTTTAGTGGCAGGATAACTATGGCCATTGACATGCACTAGCCTAGCACCAGCGACCTCTGCAAATACAAGGACTGGATGGAATATTTAAAAAAGTGTCTCCACACGTCTCCAAAACTCTGGCTCACTAGGAAATGAGGCCCTATGTCCAAAATTACAGACTTTCCCTTTAAAGGTCTGGGAGCTTCACCAAAGCTGTGTTAAATGCACCAATGTGACTCACTGTATCAACAACAACGGTCTGTGGCCCTCTGCTTCAAAAATAAGTATATGAAACAAGTTTGGATACCTCTGGCTTAAACCCATCACACACTACAGGACAGTTTGCCCGATTTTGGTTGCGGTTTCTTCTCCCCAAGTTCGGGAAGGCATGACCCGACTTTATATCTTCATGTGCGATTTTGAAGCTGCTTTGCTCCTCGTGTGTGTGTGTGGTGTCAGTGTGACTCTGAGCTGCTTTGCCATATATCGTAACCACCAAACATCAGTAACGCTACAGTAACAGCGAATAAAATGGAGCGTCAGGGGGAGCGACGGATACAGAGACACAAGATACAAACTCAGGAAAGAGCAAAAATAATTACTCACCTCTAGTAAAGTTGTAAATATAAACAGCAGCATCTCATCCACATTATCTATAGAATTTGTCATCTACAAATAATGACACCCAGTCCACAAAACATCGCTGTGAATCCAGTTTGAGGTGTACTTTAAAAGTTAAAAGGCAAGAGTAGTTCCTCACATGTGTCTGTTTACATCCACACGGCGCACGGATCGAGGTGAAACTGCAGATTAATGACAGTGACTCTACTTCCTGTGGACTTTATAGCCAATCTTTTAAGCTTTAAAAATCAGTTTTGACGTTTATCTAAACTAGAGGTGCAGTGCTCTGATCTTTTGAACACTTAAGAGTCTAAAAGTGAATCATTTTAGTGTAGCCCGTGGTTCGCAAACATATCCCGCTTCAGTCTTTGCAATGGGAGATTTTAAGTCTCATAAGATTCTCCTCGTGTCTGTGGTGCGCACTTTTCCCGAAAAATCCTGTGGTGTGTGGCAGCCTTTAGAATGTTCCGTAGTATGGTTTTAAACATAGCTATCTAATTGGAGACATGTTCCAGCTCAGATCTGTGGAGAGTCAAACGAGCTTACAGAATAAATGCATGTTTTTTAGGATAGTTTTACGCGATAAAAACAACTGTAACCGAATAAACACAAGATTGGATAAATTGGTTTAATGCCGTACTGCGGAACAAAGCAATGACATCTCCGTGGCGACAACCAGGAGGGGCATCTGGAGTAAAATTCTGAAGAGGTGCTTAATTCATCTGAGTAATCTGTGGGAATTCCTTTGTGTAATTGGTAACAAGCAAAGGACGTTAGAATGCACGAGTGAAACAGCTGAGAGTGAAACGCCATTTTAATATTCAAAGCCTCAAGTAAATGTCAAAACACAAACAGCACAAGTGTCAAAAGATAAACATACACATTTGCAAAGACGGATAGAGAGAGAAGGAGTGAGAGAGAGAGAGAGAGAGAGGAGAGAGAGATAAAAAGAAAGAGAAAGGAGAGAGAGAGAGGAAGAGGATTCAGTGGCTGCTTCTGAAACCATTGTTGATCTGGAGAATTTCTTCGGCTGAGGAATCTTAAATAAAGTCTCCTTATCTCTGCCCGGTGATAGATACGAGAGGGAGGAGAAAAGAGAGGGAGAAGAGACGGCGGAGGAAGAGAGAGAGGGGGAGGAGAAAGAGAGGGAGAGAGAGAGAGAGACAGAAGAAAAGAGAGAGAGAGGGCAAAAGAGCAAGAGAAAGAGCTTGAGGGTGGTGGGATGGAGATGACAGAGATGGAGAGAAGGGAGAAGAGGGAAAGGGAAAGGGGGACAGAGTGACTAAGAGAAAGAGAAATGGAGAAAGAGGGAGAGAGTGGATACTAAAGAGATGGGGAAAGAGAGTGCATAAGAAATAGAGAGAGATGTCGATAGTCGATAAGAGAGAGAGACGAGGAAAGGAGAAGAGAGTGGATAAGAGAGAAAGAGAGAGAGATGAGAAAAGGGGGGAGAGAGTGGAAAAGAAAGAGACAGAAAGAGAGAGAGAGATGGGGTAAGGTGGAGAGAGTGGGTAAGAGAGAGAATGGGGAAGAGAGATTGAGAAGGAGGGAGAGAGTGAATAAGAGAGATGGGGAAAGAGGGAAAAAGTAGATAAGAGAGAGAGATGAGGAAAGGGAGGGAGAGTGGATGAGAGAGAGGAGGAGGAGGGGGAGAGAGAGTGAGGGAGTGAGGGAGAGAAACATAAGAAAAGAGATAGCAAAAGACAAAAAGAGAGACTGATGGGGAAAGCGGGATAGAGTGGATAAGGAGAGGAAAGGAGAGAGAGAGAAAAAGGAGATAGAGTAAATTATGAAAGTCAGATAGGGATGGAAAGGAAACAGGGAGACAGAAAACGGGAGGAATAATAAGAGAGAGATAAAAGAAGAGAGAACGAGGATTAGAAAGAGGGGAGAGAAAAGGGGAGATAAAGTGAAAAGGGTAGAGAGAGTCAGAAGCGAGGAAGGCGAGAGAGGAGGAGATACAGAGAGGGAGGAAGGGAGGATAGAGAAAAAAAAAGGAGAAAAACCAATAGAAAATGACCGGAAATTGAGAGAGAGAGAGGACTAGAAAAAGAATGGGGAGACAGAGAGCGAGAGAAAAGAAAGATGAAGTGAGAGTAGAAGAGAGAGACAGATAACAAATGACAAGTATAGAGGAAAAAAGATGGAAAGAGAGAGAGAGAGAGAAGAAGAAGTAGTGAAATTAAGAAAACCAGCGAGGGATGGAAAAGAAAAGGAGGAAAGAGAGGATTGCGAGAGAGAGAAAAAAAAGGGGAGATAAAAACAGAAATGTGAATCGGTAGAGAGAGTCAGAAAATAGGATGGAGAGAGAGCGAAGGGGAGTTAGAGATGGAGGGAAGAGAGAAGGAGAAATACAAACAGAAAACGAGGGAAAATCGGAGAGAGAGAAGATGAAAGGAAGAGAAGGAGGGAGAGCGAAAAGCTGAAAGGAGAAAGGAAGACAGGACTGGAAAGATAATGAGGAGATACAGAGAGAGAAAAGAGAAAGACAGAGCGAGGGTGGAAGACGGAGAGAGGGAGAGAGCTAAAGAATGACGAGAAGAGGAAGAAAGAGGGAAACGGAGCGAGGGGGATGGAGAGATCGGAGAAAAGAGAGGCCATTATGAGCAGTGGAGAGCCCCCGTGGATGCCCCTGTCAGTTGTGGGCACCCAGATGAGAGCACTGCGGCAGATACCAGCGCTTTGATGCTTTGGGCTTTTGTCTGATAAACATCTCTGTATGCCAATCCAGCTGTGCCAACCGTGCCCAAAAGTGCCCATGCAACCAAACCAACCCCACACCGCCAGCCCCACAGAACCGAGCTGTAAGCCTGTCACCATAATTACCATAATTACTATATCGACTTATCGTTCAACTGTATTTCTTTGCACTATACAGGGAAATTTGTGGTCATTTTTTTTTTGGCTTCATGATATGATTTGAGCCATAAAACGCTGACTTCTACGACGCATTACAGATTCAAACAAAGTGCTAAAGTGTTTCATGGTTTTTAAAGGTCCCACATTACACAAAATTGACTTCTTGTGAGCTATAAACCATGTTATAATGTTGTTACCTCATCAAAAACATGCCTGGAGTTGTGTTTTTGTGTCATTCACACATGTTTAAGTAATCCTTTATTATTAGTCTGTCTGCATCTCCAAAGCTCAAAATGCTGTTCCACCTCATGACATCATGTACAAGGTTCAAGGTTCTTTATTTTGTCTTTCAAACATGTGAGAGAAACACATGACAGAACGAAATGTGCTCCCCGAGGCCCAGTGATCCAGAAAGAGATAAAAAACAATAATAATAAGCAATGTTAAAAAATAAATACATTTAAAACAAAAACAACAACATTTAGCAGTTCCATGAACAAGTAGTAAACGTGGAAAGATAGAGAGAGAGGCAACCAAAGCAGGAAGTCATTGTGCACTGTTCAAAGCAAGTGTGTCTGACTGTTCAAAAGTTAATCTGACGTAGTGATAGTTCTTATCTTTAACAGCTACATCTTAATCTTTTTTATTAAGTAGAGCACAGATCTCCTAGCCAGGTTCCTGCCACCTAGTGCCTCAACACAATTTCATTTTTCTCCAGCGACTAGGTCAGGAATCAGAATACACTAAACGGTTTGCAAGAACCCCAGAAGTTGTTGTAGACCACACACCGGCCAATCAGCTTTGTTTGGTGTTGTGCCAGCAAGTACTTGGACTCCACTGAGCATTCCAGCGCATTACATACGTCACAACAATAATAGCAGCAATTGGTTAAATAAAAAAAGTACCCGCCTACCGTCAAGCGAATGAATTCTAATGATGCTGTCGGACGGTTTCCACGAATTGAAACTGGCTGAAGAATCAGGCGAGGGATCTCCAGCCTTTTTCCTCCGGTGAGCTACTGTTACAAATCAAAAATGCCAGAGAGCTATTAAAAATTTGTTTGTTTTTGTTTTTTTAGTGCAAGAAATTTTGTATATAAATGCCAAAGCAAGCCTTAGATAGGGTACAGTCAAATGTCTAAACAATATAAACAATATATAATACATAACAATATAAAGTTATCCATGTATTAGTGCACTAAGTCAGGAATGAAAATGACATATTTACTATGGTAATTAATCAAATTTTTGTTTTTCATTGAAATATATACAGTATAAATCATAAATCCTTTGGGGACCTACTTTGAATTGGGTGAAGAGCGACTGGTAGATCCTGAGCTACAGGTTGAAGACGACTGTAGTAGAGACTGGGCACTCCCAGGACTGAAGTCATCCAAATGATTCCAGTGAACACAGTGGAGCACTTCTGTACTACCACATGACATCACAAAGTGGAATAGGGTGTTCAAGAGAAGAACTCTAAATATGCAGAGTTTGTGTGTTAAACATATGTGAATGAAACAAAATACTACAAGTATTACGGATGTAACAATAACCAAAATATCGTAATAATATCATATCGTCAAAACTCTCACAATAATATCGAATCACAAGTTCCTTTGCTTAAATGTTTGGTTGTATAGTAGCAACAACTTATAAACATCGGAAACTACATATCCCATGATTCATTTCAGTGCAGACAACATGAAGAAATATGTTTTTGACTTGAATTCTTGGGATTATGATGGAAAAAAAAAAAAAAATCACACCAAAATCTTGTCAAGTTATTTTAAAAGCAGAAACATGTCCTATCTAGAATTACATTAACTTTATATCTATTATTGTGTCAGTGGAATAAATTTGTTTCAGTATTATCTTTTTTTATCATTTATATTTACTTATGTATTCTTATCTTATATCAAACTTTTGTTACCGCGACAAGCTGTACCAGGGACCATCTTTGAGAATCGGCACAACCAAGTCCCAGCTCATCTTTGTAATCTCTGTGTGGAGTTTTCAAATTCTGCCCCTCACCCTCTCTCATTTTTTTTTTTTTTTTCCTCTTTTTGAACAGAAGTTGAGAGACTTGTTAACAATGTATTCTCCCGCGTAGCAGATTGGTACAAAGGCACAGTATGGTATGGTTCAGTTTGGCATCAGAGACATTGTTTTTCGTTGACAGTTTCAGATGAAAAGTTGTCGATTTAATTAGGATCTCAATGGAACTCGCTCAGACACTGATATTATAATATTTTCTAAACAGTTATGTCATGGTGGCAATGAATACTCTAATGTAACTCGAGGATAAGAGACATTCATTTCCTTAGATTGTCTCTATTTAGATGTTATTGCCTTGCTAGAAATGATCCAAAGTAGTGCATTAAACATATTTACCTTGGATTTATTCATATTATTACTAGTACAAGTGTTTCTATCGCTAAAAGTACCTTGAAAACATGCTTACTGTGAGGGGGCTTGCCTCTCCACCGATCTGATCTGTAACTTGCCTTGTTAATCTCACCCATACTGTATAAGAAGAGGACTTAGGCTACGTTCAGACTGCAGCCTGAAGTGACCCAAATAAAAAAATTTTTTCGCCCCTATGAGATCTGTATCTGATCTTTTAACGCGACTTTTTCAAATGCGACCCAGGCCACTTGGATATGTGCTCCTAAAACCGATACATATCTGATCTTTTGACATGCGACTTCAGTCTGAAACGGCCAGGTCACATTCATCCCACCTAACACGTCAGGCTCAGAGTCAGGGGGGATCACTGTATTCAGGTCAAATTGGAGGGGTCTTATCGGAACCAGTGTCAGCAAAAAATAAGAAGCCTGTGAGCCAAACACAAGGAGGCTAAAGACTCAAACAAACAAAGCGGCCGTGGATGTGTAACATGTGCATTTTACGAAGAACTGGACCATATTTTTGGGAGGCAAGCCCAGCGTTTAGGCGACTTCCATAAACACTGAGCACACTTGCTGCGTATATGACCTTGTTGTGTCCTCCAATGTGCATTTGGGACACTTTTGGGGCATTTAAAGTTCACACTGGAGATCCCATACAAGTCACATTTAATTGGATATGTGAACAACCTCGCAAAAATATATATATATATATATATATATTTCACTGAAAAATCCAAATTGAGCATTAAGCCCTGCAGTTTGAACGTCGCCTATGCGAGTGTGGCGTTCAGCTCCAGTCAAATGAAGCTCATGGAGGCTAACAGATACAGCAGAGAATATGGAGCCATTTCGATATTAGGAATAGGAATTTATTTACGGACAAAATAGCGAATATAAACACCAGAATCATGTAAAGTGGGTTAATATGAACATTTTAAGAACAAAATGACAAGGCTCACAGCAACAATTAAGGCCAATTTACGGTCCAGTGTCAAATCGTCTGCGTCACGACACAAAGAGTCTGCATCGNTTTAACCTGGTTTAACTGGTTTAGATTAACCTGGTTTTCCTGGTTTAGACCTGGTTTAGAGTCCTGGTTTCCTGGTTTAGACCCTGGTTTATGGTTTAGTCCTGGTTTTTTTAGACCTGGTTTAGACCTGGTATGGTTTAGTCCTGGTTTAGTCCTGGTTTAGACCTGGTTTTAGTCCTGGTTTAGACCTGGTTTAGTCCTGGTTTAGACCTGGTTTAGACCTGGTTTAGTCCTGGTTTTAGTCCTGGTTTAGTCCTGGTTTAGTCCTGGTTTAGACACCTGGAGTCCTGGTTTAGTCCTGGTTTAGTTTCCTGGTTTACCTGGTTTACCTGGTTTAGTCCTGGGTTTAGTCCTGGTTTAGTCCATTTAGGCCTGGTTTAGACCTGGTTTAGACCTGGTTTAGTCCTGGTTTTAGTCCTGGTTTAGACATTGGATTAGTCCTGGTTTAGACCTGGTTTCCTGGTTTAGTCCTGGTTTAGTCCTGGTTTAGACATTTAGTCCTGGTTTAGACCTGGTTTAGTCCTGGTTAGGTTTAGACCTGGTTTAGACCTGGTTTAGACTGGTTTAGTCTCTGGTTTAGGTTTAGACCTGGTTTCCTGGTTTAGTCCTGGTTTAGCTGGTTTAGACCTGGTTAGTCCTGGTTTAGTCTGGTTTAGACATGGTTTAGCTTTTTAGTTTTAGCCTGGTTTAGTTCTGGTTTAGTTCTGGTTTAGTTCTGGTTTAGTTCTGGTTTTTTGGTTTCTGGTTTAGTCTTTTTGTTTAGTTCTGGTTTAGTTCTGGTTTAGTTCTGGTTTTGTTCGGTTTAGTTTAGTTCTGGTTTAGTTGGTTTAGTTCTGGTTTAGTTCTGGTTTAGACCTGTTTAGACCTGGTTTAGTTCTGTTTAGTTCTGGTTTAGTTCTGTTTAGTTTTGGTTTAGTTCTGGTATAGTTCTGTTAGTTCTGGTTTAGTCTGGTTAGTTTTGGTTTAGTTCTGGTTTAGTTCTGGTTTTAGTTCTGGTATAGTGGTTAGTTCTGTTTAGTTCTGGTTTAGTTCTGCTTTAGTTCTTGTTTAGTTCTTTTTAGTTCTGGTTTAGTTCTGGTTTAGTTTCTGGTTTAGTTCTGGTTTCTGGTTAGTTCTGGTTTAGTTCTGGTTTAGTTCTGGTATAGTTCTGGTTTAGTAGTTCTGGTTTAGTCTGGTTTAGTTCTGGTTTAGTTTGGTTAGTTCTGGTTTAGTTCTGGTTTAGTTCTGGTATTAGTTCTGGTTTAGTTCTGGTTTAGTTCTGGTTAGTTCTGTTTAGTTCTGTTATTTCTGGTTTAGTTCTGGTTTTAGTTCTGGTTTAGTTTCTGGTTTTAGTTCTGGTTTAGTTCTGGTTAGTTCTGGTTTAGTTTGGTTTAGTTCTGGTATAGTTCTGGTTTAGTTCTGTTTAGTTCTGGTTTAGTTCTGTTTAGTTTTCTGGTTTAGTTCTGGTTTAGTTCTGGTTTAGTTCTGGTTTAGTTCTGGTTTAGTTCTATAGGTAACGGTCTGTGCAGTGCAGGGGAAGGGGGGGACGGTGGGACAGTCCATGAGGCGTATGGAAGTGGAGGTTCTCACTTTCGGTCCCCAGCCCGGGGTTTGAGGAATAAAATATGCACGAGATTAGACCATATCTGCTTAAAATGTTTTTATCAATGCCGAATGAAATATCCAGCACAAATATGATACGCTTACATTCATCATTTGTATATTTTACTTTGACTTTTACTTACAAAACCGCGCCGCACTGTTTTGCGTCGGGTCCTGCAGGGCTCTAGTTTAAAGATGGATTGTCTTTCCTAACAAAAATAGATTCTTTAACTCTCCTTTCAAACCAATTCTTTTCTCTGACTCAGATCTGTACCTCATTGTCCTCAAAAGAGTGTCCCGAGACATTTATACATGAGACTGTGGTCCTGTGTTGCTCTCTCGTCTGTTTTGGTAAATTCTCTTGTGAAATGGTGGTTCTGTTTAGTCTTCACTGCGCTGAATGGAGTAAACCACATTGTTTTGTTTGTGGCTCGTTGTTTTGCCCTTTGAGTCGACCAGTTTCTGTCTTAAAGTGTTTGTAAGTTTGAAAAACACTTTCAAAATTTCATGTTGTCTGAAAATCCTCTGTAGTTTTCAGAAACACCAGACACTTAGGGAATAGTTACACCTTTCTCCTGGGTTCTGAGTCACTGCTGCTGCTTTTTTTTTGCTGAATTTTTGCAAATACTAATAGTGTGAATCAAAGATCAAATGTATAATCCATTTAAAGGTTGTATAGAGGATATTTTAAGGGAAGAGAAATAATTTTTCAAATGTCCTCCACAGCTCCTCAGTAGAAACATCTCGTCCCGTCTCTTTACTCTAGAAATCACGTTTGTTTACAGCCAGTTCAGAATTACCGTTGAAGTTTCCCGTCTAGAAATAATTTAGCGACCGACGCGTCTTCAGTTTTTAGACCCTTCGTCCGCTTCAGTCGCGCCATCGCTGGAAGGAATCTCCAAGAATCACCTCAGTTTGTCTTCGCTCCTTTTCTCCTTCTCTTCTTCTTTCAGCGACCTCAAAAAACTGACTTTCTTTGGCGGCGAACCGGTCGCGGATTCTCGTCCGCCGTCGCGACAAACTCTGTGCGAATTGCGACGAAGCTACAGTTTGAAAAAGCCTCTAAGAACCGCCCCATACACCACGAAATCCCCACGCGACAACGAGTCAGTTACGCCAGAAACGTAGGGAGTTTGACTGACGACCTAACAGCCAATAGAAAAAGAGGGAGCCTCGTTTTCTATTGGCTGATGTTTATCTGGCCTCAACACGTCCACAGTTGATGGATTTTCATTCTTTTTTTTTTGGTCATCGTAATTACAAAGCTGCTGCGTCTCTGTAATGGTATTTTAAACTTTCATTGACAATTTGAAACTAAAAAAAAAATCCTCCATACAACCTTTAATACACAAAGGCGGGTAGAGTACAGTTACATTTACTTGAGTAACTTTTGTCCTCTTCTAGTGGCACGTTTTTACTCTTTGTTCAGTAATATTTGACTGAAGTAACGGTACGATTACTTAAGTAGAAGTTTTGTTTACCAAAGAACTAGTTTAGACCTGGTTCATGGTTCAGTCTTGGTTTAGTCCTGGTTTAGTCCTGGTTTAGTCCTGGTTTTGACCCGGTTTAGTCCTGGTTTGGTCCTAAACACAAAGACAATGTGACTAAACTGACTCACCAAGGGCAAAATTTAATAAATAGTTTCGTCCTGGTTTAGTCTTGGTTTAGACCTGGTTTAGTCCTGGTTTAGTCCTGGTTTAGTCCTGGTTTAGTCCTGGTTTAGACCTGGTTTAGTCCTGGTTTAGACCTGGTTTAGTCCTGGTTTAGTCCTGGTTTAGTCCTGGTTTAGACCTGGTTTCGTCCTGGTTTCGTCCTGGTTTAGTCTTGGTTTAGTCCTGGTTTAGACCTGGTTTAGTCCTGGTTTAGTCCTGGTTTAGTCCTGGTTTAGACCTGGTTTAGTCCTGGTTTAGTCCTGGTTTAGTCCTGGTTTAGACCTGGTTTCGTCCTGGTTTAGTCTTGGTTTAGACCTGGTTTAGACCTGGTTTAGTCCTGGTTTAGACCTGGTTTCGTCCTGGTTTCGTCCTGGTTTAGTCCTGGTTTAGTCCTGGTTTAGACCTGGTTTTAGTCCTGGTTTAGTCCTGGTTTAGTCCTGGTTTAGTCCTGGTTTAGACCTGGTTTCGTCCTGGTTTAGTCCTGGTTTAGTCCTGGTTTAGTCCTGGTTTAGACCTGGTTTAGTCCTGGTTTAGACCTGGTTTAGTCCTGGTTTAGTCCTGGTTTAGTCCTAATCCTAACATATAGAAACATGTTGAAATAAAAAGCGGAGGATGATACAGTGACAAAAGTTTTAAGTCGACAATATGAAATAAATTTTATTTTGAAGTAACGTTACTCTTATTTGAGTCAAATACTTTTTAATTCCTCCATACAACCTTTAAACTCCCTCTTTTCTATGACATCATCATCCTGCGGTCTTCTTCAGGTCACCCTCGTCACGCCTGTCCGTTTGTGTTTGTGTTTGTGTTCCAGCGTGGCCCAGATACCGGGTGCTCCGCGTGCAGGAGCTGGGTCAGTACAACCTGGAGATCCTGTCGGCCGACCTGTCCGACGACGCCCAGTACGAGTGCCAGGCCCCCGACGCCGCCCTGAGGTCCAGACGAGCCAAACTCACCCTCCTCAGTAAGTCGGGACGAGAATAATCCTGAAGAGCGCAAACGGTGTCGTGATTAGATTTACGGACCGGACTGAGATACATTTTTATTTTTAGTGTAAGAGATTCGTCGTTAGAGCTAAAATATACTGTAATTATGAATATTTATTTACACAAAGTCTCATATCCAGACTAGAAAAATGTGAATATTAAAGGGTAAAGAATCCGTGTGTCATTCGTTGATTCGTTTTTCAAAATAAAACCAAAACTAAGAAAATGAGAAAACAACTATTTTCTTCATTATTTGTCTCCAAAACCAAAATGAAAAAAAACAAACTGATAATGATTTGTTTTTTCAGTTTTTGATTTTGTGTTTAAATGAATAATGGGAAAAAAAAAATGGATAATGGACTGAACCAGGACTGAACCAGGACTATATCGGTCTCAGTCCTGGTCCTGGTCCCAGTCTCAGTCCCGGTCTGGTTCCGGTTTCAGTCCTGATCACCCGACGGTCTACGCCGGTGCACCTCTGGGCCCGTCCCGACACTCAGTCCTGGTTTAGTCCTGGTTCAGTCCTGGTTTAGTCCTGGTTCAGTCCTGTTTTAGTCCTGGTTTAGTTCTGCTTTAGTCCTGGTTTAGACCTGTTTTAGTCCTGTTTTAGTCCTAGTTCAGTCCTGTTTTAGTCCTGGTTCAGTCCTGGTTCAGTCCTGGTTTAGTCCTGGTTCAGTCCTGTTTTAGTCCTGGTTTAGTCCTAGATCAGTCCTGGTTTAGTTCTGCTTTAGTCCTGGTTTAGTTCTGCTTTAGTCCTGGTTTAGTTCTGCTTTAGTCCTGGTTTAGACCTGTTTTAGTCCTGTTTTAGTCCTGGTTCAGTCCTGTTTTAGTCCTGGTTTAGTCCTAGATCAGTCCTGGTTTAGTTCTGCTTTAGTCCTGGTTTAGTTCTGCTTTAGTCCTGGTTTAGTTCTGCTTTAGTCCTGGTTTAGTCCTTTTTTAGTCCTGTTTTAGTCCTGTTTTAATCCTGGTTTAGTCCTGGTTCAGTCCTGTTTTAGTCCTAGTTCAGTCCTGTTTTAGTCCTGGTTTAGTCCTGGTTTAGTTCTGCTTTAGTCCTGGTTTAGACCTGTTTTAGTCCTGGTTTAGTCCTGGTTCAGTCCTGTTTTAGTCCGTTATCCATTTTTTTCATTTTTCATTTAAACACAAAATCAAAAACTGAAAAAAAAAAAAACATTATCTGTATTTTCATTTTAGTTTTGGAGACAAATAATGAAGAAAACAGTTGATTTTTCGTTTTCTTATTTTTAGTTTTATGTTGAAAAAACAAATGAACGAACGACACACGGATTCTAAACCATGACTGTGATACTAAAAGTCGACTAAGTTTGGCCAGAGTTAATATGAAAAACACACATTTTTCATATTCACTCTCTTGCACAAAATAATTTAGTAA
>NW_026571153.1:2650810-2660810 GCF_026225935.1 Boleophthalmus pectinirostris | reverse complement strand
TTTAGTCCTGGTTTATACCTGGTTTAGTCCTGGTTTAGTTCTAGTTTAGACCTGGTTTCGTCCTGGTTTAGTTCTGGTTTAGTTCTAGTTTAGACCTGGTTTAGTCCTGGTTTAGTTCTAGTTTAGACCTGGTTTAGTCCTGGTTTACTTCCGGTTTAGACCTGGTTTAGTCCTGGTTTAGTTCTGGTTTAGACCTGGTTTATTCCTGGTTTAGACCTGATTTAGTTCTAGTTTAGTTCTGGTTTAGACCTGGTTTAGTCCTGGTTTAGTCCTGGTTTAGTTCTGGTTTAGTCCTGGTTTAGTCCTGGTTTAGTTCTAGTTTAGTTTGGTTTATTCCTGGTTTAGACCTGGTTTAGACCTGGTTTAGTTCTGGTTTAGACCTGGTTTAGTCCTGGTTTAGATCTGGTTTAGTCCTGGTTTAGACCTGGTTTAGTCCTGGTTTAGATCTGGTTTAGTCCTGGTTTAGTTCTGGTTTATTCCTGGTTTAGACCTGGTTTAGTCCTGGTTTAGTTCTGGTTTAGTTCTAGTTTAGACCTGGTTTAGTCCTGGTTTAGTTCTGCTTTAGTTCTAGTTTAGACCTGGTTTACTTCTGGTTTAGACCTGGTTTAGTCCTGGTTTAGTTCTGGTTTAGACCTGGTTTAGTCCTGGTTTATACCTGGTTTAGTCCTGGTTTAGTTCTAGTTTAGACCTGGTTTCGTCCTGGTTTAGTTCTGGTTTAGTTCTAGTTTAGACCTGGTTTAGTCCTGGTTTAGTTCTAGTTTAGACCTGGTTTAGTCCTGGTTTACTTCCGGTTTAGACCTGGTTTAGTCCTGGTTTAGTTCTGGTTTAGACCTGGTTTATTCCTGGTTTAGACCTGATTTAGTTCTAGTTTAGTTCTGGTTTAGACCTGGTTTAGTCCTGGTTTAGTCCTGGTTTAGTTCTGGTTTAGTCCTGGTTTAGTCCTGGTTTAGTTCTAGTTTAGTTTTGGTTTATTCCTGGTTTAGACCTGGTTTAGACCTGGTTTAGTTCTGGTTTAGTCCTGGTTTAGTTCTGGTTTATTCCTGGTTTAGACCTGGTTTAGTCCTGGTTTAGACCTGGTTTAGTCCTGGTTTAGTCCTGGTTTAGACCTGGTTTAGTCATGGTTAGTTCTGGTTTAGTCCTGGTTTAGTTCTAGTTTATTCCTGGTTTAGACCTGGTTTAGTTCTAGTTTATTCCTGGTTTAGTTCTGGTTTAGTCCTGGTTTAGTCTGGTTTAGTCCTGGTTTAGTTCTGGTTTAGTCCTGGTTTAGTTCTGGTTTAGTCCTGGTTTAGACCTGGTTTAGTTCTAGTTTAGTTCTAGTTTATTCCTGGTTTAGACCTGGTTTAGTCCTGGTTTAGTTCTAGTTTATTCCTGGTTTAGACCTGGTTTAGTTCTAGTTTAGTCCTGGTTTAGTCCTGGTTTAGTTTAGATTATTCCTGGTTTAGACCTGGTTTAGTTCTAGTTTAGTCCTGGTTTAGTTCTGGTTTAGTCCTGGTTTAGTTCTGGTTTAGTCCTGGTTTAGACCTGGTTTAGTTCTAGTTTAGTTCTAGTTTATTCCTGGTTTAGACCTGGTTTAGTCCTGGTTTAGTTCTAGTTTATTCCTGGTTTAGACCTGGTTTAGTTCTAGTTTAGTCTTGGTTTAGTCCTGGTTTAGTTCTAGTTTATTCCTGGTTTAGACCTGGTTTAGTTCTAGTTTAGTCCTGGTTTAGTCCTGGTTTAGTTCTAGTTTATTCCTGGTTTAGACCTGGTTTAGTTCTAGTTTATTCCTGGTTTAGACCTGGTTTAGTTCTAGTTTATTCCTGGTTTAGACCTGGTTTAGACCTGGTTTAGTCCTGGTTTAGTTCTAGTTTAGTCCTGGTTTAGACCTGGTTTAGTCCTGGTTTAGTTCTAGTTTAGTCCTGGTTTAGTTCTAGTTTAGTGCTGGTTTAGACCTGGTTCAGTCCTGTTTAGTCCTGGTTTAGTCCTGGTTTAGTCCTGGTTCAGTCCTGGTTTAGACCTGGTTTAGAACCTGGTTTACCTGGTTTAGTCCTGGTTTAGTTCTAGTTTAGTCCTGGTTTAGACCTGGTTTAGTCCTGGTTTAGTTCTAGTTTAGTCCTGGTTTAGTCCTGGTTTAGACTGGTTTAGACCTGGTTTAGACCTGGTTTACTGGTTTAGTCCTGGTTTAGTCCTGGTTTAGTCCTGTCCTGGTTTAGACCTGGTTTAGACTGGTTTAGACCTGGTTTAGTCCTGGTTTGGTTTAGTTCTAGTTTAGTCCTGGTTTAGACCTGGTTTAGTCCTGGTTTAGTTTAGACCTGGTTTAGACCTGGTTTAGTCCTGGTTTAGTCCTGGTTTAGTCCTGGTTTAGTCCTGGTTTAGTCCTGGTTTAGACCTGGTTTAGACCTGGTTTAGTCCTGGTTTAGTTCTAGTTTAGACCTGGTTTAGTCCTGGTTTAGTCCTGGTTTAGACCTGGTTTAGTCCTGGTTTAGTCCTGGTTTAGACCTGGTTGGCTGTAAAGGAGCAGACATGGCAACCCGCTCTGGACTTTTTTATTCTTTACGCTGTATGTGTTTTTTTCGTCTCAGGTGGGCGAAGGGCGGCGTCGTCCTGCAGGGGGCGAGGGAGAGCGTCTTCATCACTAAAGCCGATCACTCCTTCTTCACCGAGCCCGTGTCCTGTCTGGTGTTCAACGCTGTGGGCAAGACCAACGTCAGCATCCTGGTGGACGTGCACTGTGAGTCCCGCGAACGAACGCAAACCAGAGCCCAGACACGAGACAAACATGACAATTAAACGTCCTGTATTACACAAAACCGACTCTTGTGAACTTTAAAGGTTGTATAGAGGATTTTCCAAGGAACGAGAAATCCAGCGACTGTTTGTCCTTTTCAAATGCTCCTACGTAGAAACGCCTCCTCCCGCCTCCTTCTTACGCCACAAACAGGTTTGTTTACAGCCGCTGCACATGACTTGTAAACAACTAACTACAGTGTTGGTTAGGCAAGACGGAGAAGTGAGGAGCGGGGGGAAGAGCGAAACGGGGAGCGGGGAGAGGAGCAGGAAAGGGGTGCAGAGAAGGGTGCGCGGAGATTCAGTGCGAATGAAGCTACTACTACAACACGCAGCAGCAAGCGGACTCTTTCTTTGCCTTGAAAATTACGTTTTCAGACATAGGATATCGCTTTCGTGTCCTGAAAAACGTTTGTGTAGCTCTTGGAAATAAAGTACGTTTTCATAATAAGCAGAAGTTTCCTGTCCAGGAGTAATTTGTGGACCAGTGCGTCAGTCTTTAGACCCTTCTCTCCAAGAATCACCTTAGTTTGGCTTCGCTGCTTTTCCCCTTGTCTTCTTCTTTCAGCGACCTCAAAAACGGACTTTCTTTTGCGGCGAACTGCTCCTGGATTCTTGTCGCCATCGCAACAAACTTTGTGCGAACTGCGAGGAAGATATAGGTCAAAAAAAGCCGCTAAGAACTGTTGCGTTGGTGGAGTAAACAGCGTCTGTGCGTCTTGCGTCTGTGGACTGCGTGACAGTCGTACGTAAACCACGTACCGGCGGCGCAGGCAAGTCAGTTACTCTAGAAACGTAGGGAGTTTGATTGACAGCCTGTCAGCTCACAGATAACGAGGCAGTGTCGTTATCTATTGGCAAATGTTTAGCCCCACCACGTCCAGAGTTGATGAATTTTTATTCTCTTTTTTTTGGTCATCATAATTACAAGGCGACTGCATCTATAATCTATCACTGACAATTTGAAACAAAAAAAATCCTCCATACAACCTTTAAGTAAATGTTAGAATGTTGTTACCTCGTTCACTCGTAGTTGTTCTCAAGATCTGTGGAAAATCTCTCAGTCGTCCAGGTAGAATTTATGGCAAATAACTGACCAAAAAACTAAAAAAAAACTAAACTCTTGTCCAGTTGACCAGTTGAATTCAGTAAAGATCGGCAATTCCAGGGCTAAAATCATCCAGTTTCTAGTAGGGCTGGTATCATTAAGAAGTTACCGATACAATACATACCTCGATACATAGGCCACGATACGATACATATCTCCGTACAGTGAGCTTTTGATTCGATACGATATATTTTGAATCGATTTGATACTGTTCACTAAAAAATAAAGGCTAAATCGTGGCTGTGATACTAAAAGTCTTTGTTAAACCACGTTTTGTGCAAAGTTCATATGAAACATAAACATTTTAATCGTCAAAACAGTGAAAATGTCAAATGTGTCGCATAAACGAGTTTCCTTCCTCTGAAAAAGCAGTAAAATATACAAAAAAAATACTGTTGGCGATATATTGATAGAGCAGCCCCCGATATCGATACTGTATCATTATATTAAATGAAACGATATATCGATATTTCAATATTTTTGCACACCTATAGTTTCTAGATATTTTTGAGCTATAAAAACATCTGTAATTGATTAAATGTAAAGTGGAGCTGTTTAATGTCACACTGTGGAACATTCCAGACAGAGCAATGACGTAACTATAGAAACACGCAGGTGACGGACCACCAACCAGAAAACTTACACCTTTAATTGAGTAATTTCTTGGACCGTTACTTTGTACTTCCACTTGAGTTACATACTTTATTTTGAAGTATAATTTTTGGCTCCTCTTCCACCAAAACCGATGTTCCCCTGATTATAAAACTTAGGTCTGGCTCTAGTGGATTTTAAATTGGGGTTATTTAATCGACATTTATTGTTTACATCATAATTAAAGACAGAGTCGGCCGAAAGTCGACCTAAAACTGACACATTTACAACATTCACAGGCTCCTCTCGGATCACAAGTCTGAACTAATAAGTGTCCTGTTAATTTTGACTCAAAACAATCATCTGTGAAAAGAAAATAATCCGGCATGTGGACAGCAGCTGTGTGTGTCCTCGGTCTGCGGGACAGTCCTTTATCTGTGGGACAGTCCTCTATCTGCGGGACAGTCCTCTATCTGCGGGACAGTCCTCTATCTGCGGGACAGTCCTCTATCTGCGGGACAGTCCTCTATCTGTGGGACAGTCCTCTACCTGTGGGACAGTCCTCTACCTGTGGGACAGTCCTCCATCTGTGGGACAGTCCTCTATCTGCTGGACAGTCCTTTATCTGTGGGACAGTCTTTTATCTATGGGACAGTCTTTTATCTATGGGACAGTCCTCTATCTACGGGACAGTCCTCTGTCTGCGGGACAGTCCTCTACCTGCGGGACAGTCCTCTACCTGTGGGACAGTCCTCTGTGTGTGGGACAGTCCTCTACCCGCGGGACAGCCCTCTACCTGTGGGACAGTCCTCTGTGTGTGGGACAGTCCTCTACCCGGGGGACAGTCCTTTATCTACAGGACAGTCCTCTACCTGCGGGACAGTCCTCTGTGTGTGGGACAGTCCTCTACCCGCGGGACAGTCCTCTACCTGGGGGACAGTCCTTTATCTACAGGACAGTCCTCTACCTGCGGGACAGTCCTCCACCTGTGGGACAGTCCTTTATCTGTGGGGACAGTCCTTTATCAGCGGGACAGTCCTTAATCTACGGGACAGTCCTTTATCTGCGGGACAGTCCTCTACCTGCGGGACAGTCCTCCACCTGTGGGACAGTCCTTTATCTGTGGGGACAGTCCTTTATCAGCGGGACAGTCCTTAATCTACGGGACAGTCCTTTATCTGCGGGACAGTCCTCCTCTACCTGCGGGACAATTCTCTACCTGCGGAACAGTCCTTTATCTACAGGACAGTCCTCTATCTGCGGGACAGTTCTCTACCTGCGGGACAGTTCTCTACCTGCGGGACAGTCCTTTATCTGCGGGACAGTCCTTTATCTGCGGGACAGTCCTCTACCTGTGGGACAGTCCTCCGTGTGTGGGACAGTCCCCCTTTGTTTTTGTCCTAAACTGCTCTGAAGTTCACAGACACATTTAAAACATTAGAACATTAAAAGCAGCTCCTCAGTTTTGTGCACTGGTGTAAACAAAAACACATTAGTGACGTGACTCTGGTGGTGCGTTCAGGGACAGTACGGTGTTAGAGACTCAGACAAAAGACTCCGTAGAAAAATATGAATGCGGCGTCACATATTTAGACATTTATCTGTCTTTAAATAAACATAATATAGAGAGTCAAAGCTTCCTAACGAGGTAAAATCTGCCCACATGAAAAATTGGTGAAATATTAGACCTATAGCTGATATGTCCCTGAGTGTCCATTTCGATCAACCGATATATCGGTCGTGTCCTAATCTCCTCCAAACAGGTCGTATTGTATGAATGTAATAGTCCAGTTTTATTGTGTTTTCCGGCTTTATCTAATCACAAAGGATGCCGTTATTTAGAAGACGAGCGACTCTCTGCAGACGACTAAAAGTTTCTCCTCCGGGTGTTGTCGCCGTAAAACCCAGCGGCCGTGAAGTGCGCTTTAATATTCTCCAGAGTCGTAACGCTCACGCAAATAACTATTGATGAACGACAAAATATATCTCCTCACGGGGGCAATAACTGTCAAAAACAAATCTGAATTTACATTTCCAGAGTCGCGCGGCCCTTTTGTTTCATTCCCGGAGTCAGTGAGCAGCGTCGTGCGGAGATTTTACAGCAAATATGAGAAACGTCACGGCTCAGGACTCGTGTCAGGGGTTTAGAAGGTTTTAAAACTCAAATTTGTGCTTTGTTAAATGTTTAAATTGTTAAAAAAAATTGAAATTGAAAAAATGTTAATATTTTACTCGGTACAAATGTGAGTAACGAGCGTCACAAAGCATTTTTAACCTAGATTGAAGTGGTGGGTTTTTCATTTTTCTTCATGCAAATTCGCTAAAATCACCGCGACATCAAAACGGTGGAGACGCGCCCGTGTAGACCGTCAGGTGACCGCGAAAGGCGAAAGGACCGACGCAGAACTCCGAGCTCCACGAGGCGAACCGCAGCTGACGCCCGATCGCGCTTTGCAAAAACCCTGTCTGCAAGGAGCTTCCAAGTTCTAGTCCAAGATTAGTCCTGGTTTGGTCTTGGTTTGGTCCTGGTTTAGTTTTGGTTTAAACCTGGTTCAGTCCTGGTTCAGCTCTAGTTTAGTCCTAGTTTAGTCCTGATTTAGACCTAGTTTAGACCTGGTTTAGTCCTGGTTTAAGACCTGGTTAGTTTCAGTTTTAGGCCTGGTTTAGGCCTGGTTCAGTCCTGGTTAGACCTATTTTAGACCTGGTTTAGTCCTGGTTTAGTCTTCAGCTCAGTCCTGGTTTAGACCTAGTTTAGTCCTGATTCTGTCCTGGTTCAACTCTGATTTAATCCTGGTTCCTTGGTTCAGTTTCAGTCCTGGTTTAGTCCTGGTTTAGTCCATATTCGGCGCAAAAGTTCAGCATATTCACAGTTATTTTGTTGAGAGTAAATTAAAGTTCTGTAATAGTCGTGTAATATTTAAAATTTTAAACACAGTAATATTATAACGTAACGAATGACTTTGAAATGACAGAAACAAATCATAAATAACACATTACAGTTTTAAAGTCACCTGCCCAACAGTGTTAAAAGTTTAAAAGTTTGTGTAAATGTTTGTGTAAAAATTTTGTATGTGTAAATGTTTGTGTAAATGTGTAAATGTTTGTGTAAAAGTTTGTGTAAATGTTTGTGTAAATGTTTGTGTAAATGTTTGTGTAAATGTTTGTGTAAATGTTTGTGTTTGTGTAAAGTTTGTGTAAATGTTTGTGTAAATGTGTAAATGTTTGTGTAAAGTTTGTGTAAAATTTGTGTAAATGTGTAAAGTTTGTGTAAAGTTTGTGTAAATATTTGTGTAATTCTTTGTGTAAATGTTTGTTTGTTTGTTTGTTTGTGTACAGTCGGTCCCATCCTCCTGGTGGAGCCTCAGCCCAAGACCGTGGACGTGGACTCGGACGTGACCCTCAACTGTAAATGGGCCGGAAACCCTCCCCTCACCCTCACCTGGTTCAAGAAGGGCTCCAACATGGTGAGGACTCATTCTGTAAACACCGGGGTTAGTCCTGGGTTAGTTCTGGTTTGGACCCGATTTTGACCTGGTTTAGTCCTGCTTTAGACTTCGTTTAGGCTTGGTTTGTTTTGGTTTAGTTCTGGTTTACATCTGGTTTAATCTTGTTTTAGTTCTGTTTTAGACGTGGTTTAGTTCTAGTTTAGTTCTGGTTTAGTCCTAATTTATACCTGGTTTAGTTCTAGTTTAGGCCTGCTTTAGTCCTGGTTTAGTTCTAGTTTAGTCCTGCTTTAGTCCTGGTTTAGTTCTAGTTTAGTCCTGCTTTAGTCCTGGTTTAGACCTGGTTTAGTTCTAATTTAGATCTGGTTTAGATCTGATTAATCCTGGTTTAGTTCTAGTTTAGACCTGGTTCAGTCCTGATTTAGTCCTGGTTTAGTTCCTAGTTTATACAAGGTCTAGTTCTGGTTTAGTCCTGCTTTAGACTTCGTTTAGGCTTGGTTTGTTTTGGTTTAGTTCTAGTTTAGACCTGGTTTCATTCTGTTTTAGACCTGGTTTAGTTCTGGTTTCGTCCTGATTTGGTCCTGGTTTAGTTCTGGTTTAGTTCTAATTTATACCTGGTTTAGTTCTAGTTTAGTCCTGCTTTAGTCCTGGTTTAGACCTGGTTGAATTCCTAGTTTATACAAGGTCTAGTTCTGTTTTAGTCCTGGTTAGGGCTGGTTTAGGCCTGGTTCAGTCCTGATTTAGACCTATTTTAGACCTGGTTTAGTCCTGGTTTTAGTCTTCAGCTCAGTCCTGGTTTAGACCTAGTTTAGTCCTGATTCTGTCCTGGTTCAACTCTGCTTTAGTCCTGGTTTAGACCTGGTTTAGTTCTAATTTAGACCTGGTTTAGTTCCTAGTTTATACAAGGTCTAGTTCTGGTTTAGTCCTGGTTTGGTCCTGATTTAGTCTTATGTTCTACCTGGACTTGTCCTGGTTTAGTTCTAGTTTAGACCTGGTTTAGTTCTAATTTAGACCTGGTTTAGTTCAGGTTTAATCCTGGTTTAGTCCTGATTTAGTCCTGGTTTAGTTCTAGTCTATTCCTTCGTCATATATATATATTTTTTCCTGTCAGCTCGTGTCAGTCCAGTTCAGGTCAGCGGGTCTTGTTCCTGTCACCTTTTACTTGGAGGATCCGTCACGCTTGTATCCGAGGAGAAAATATGACTTTACCTGAAATGTTCCGCAGTGTGGCATTAAGCTCACACGACGTGCGTTTACGGAGTTGCGCGTTGTGATTTCAGGTTCTGAGTAACAGTAACCAGCTGCACCTGAAGTCGGTGAGCCAGGCGGACGCGGGCCAGTACGTGTGCAAAGCCATCGTGCCCAGGATCGGCGTGGGAGAGACCGAGGTCACGCTCACGGTCAACGGTACGTCACAGATTTATTTTACTGACACAAAAAAGAAACCAAAACAGCAGCAGAACGTCACGAGGAAGAGTCTTATCTGGGTCTAAGGCGGCGGGAGGTTCTCGTACGGGGTTTAAAGTTCTGAAATGTGACAAGAAAGACTGTTCCTCTTCAAGTCTTAGATCCTCAGGTCCCTGTGGTTGTTCTTCTTCAAGTCTTAGATCCTCAGGTCCCTGTGGTTGTTCTTCTTCAAGTCTTAGATCCTCAGGTCCCCGTGGTTGTTGTTCTCTTCAAGTCTTAGATCCTCAGGTCCCTGTGGTTGTTCTTCAGTCTTAGATCCTCAAGTTGTTCTTCTCAATCTTAGATCCTCAGGTCCCCGTGGTTGTTCTTCTTCAAGTCTTAGATCCTCAGGTCCCCGTGGTTGTGGTTGTTCTTCTTCAAGTCTTCAGTCTTAGATCCTCAGGTCCCGTGGTTGTTCTTCAAGTCTTGTCAGGTCCCTTCTTCAAGTCTTAGATCCTCAGGTCCCCTGTGGTTGTTCTTCTTCAAGTCTTAGATCCTCAGGTCCCCGTGGTTGTTCCTCTTCAAGTCTTAGATCCTCAGGTCCCGTGGTTGTTCTTCTTCAAGTCTTAGATCCTCAGGTCCCCGTGGTTGTTCTCTCAAGTCCTTAGATCCTTCCCGTGGTTGTTCTTCTTCAAGTCTTAGATCCTCA
>NW_026571153.1:2578762-2650390 GCF_026225935.1 Boleophthalmus pectinirostris | reverse complement strand
TTCTTCTTCAAGTCTTGATCCTCAGTCCCGTGGTTGTTTTCTTCTTAGATCCTCAGGTCGAGTCTTAGATCCTCAGGTCCCGTGGTTGTTCTTCTTCAAGTCTTAGATCCTCAGGTCCCGTGGTTTGTTCTCTTCAAGTCTTAGATCCTCAGGTCCCTGTGGTTGTTCTTCTTCAAGTCTTAGATCCTCAGGTCCTGTGGTTGTTTCTTCTTCAAGTCTTAGATCCTCAGGTCCCGTGTTGTTCTTCTTCAAGTCTTAGATCCTCAGGTCCCGTGGTTTGTTTCTCTCAAGTCTTAGATCCCAGGTCCCGTGGTTTTCTCTTTCAAGTCTTAGATCCTCAGGTCCCCGTGGTTGTTCTTCTTCAAGTCTTAGATCCTCAGGTCCCTGTGGTTGTTCCTCTTCAAGTCAATGTTCCTTCAAGAGATCCTCAGGTCCCCTGTGGTTGTCTTCTTCAAGTCTTAGATCCTCAGGTCCCCGTGGTTGTTCTTCTTCAAGTCTTAGATCCTCAGGTCCCCGTGGTTGTTCCTCTTTCAGAAGTCTTAATCTCAGGTCCCTGTGGTTGTTCTTCTTCAAGTCTAGATCCTCAGGTCCCTTGGTTGTTCTTCTTCAAGTCTTAGATCCTCAGGTCCCTGTGGTTGTCTCTTGTCTTAGATCCTCAGGTCCTGTGGTTGTTCTTCTTCAAGTCTTAGATCCTCGGTCCCCGTGTGTTTCTTCTTCAAGTCTTAGATCCTCAGGTCCCTGTGGTTTCTCAAGTCTAGATCCTCAGGTTGTTGCTTCTTCAAGTCTTAGATCCTCAGGTCCCTGTGGTTGTTCCTCTTCAAGTCTTAGATCCTCAGTCCCTGTGGTTGTTCTCTTCAGTCTTAAGATCCTTCAGGTCCCTGTGGTTGTTTCTTCAAGTCTAGATCCTCAGGTCTTCCTTGTTGTTCTTCTCTCAGTTCTTAGATCCTCAGGTCCCCGTGGTTGTTCTTATTCAAGTCTTAGATCCTCAGGTCCCCGTGGTTGTTCTTCTCAAGTCTTAGATCCAGGTCCCGTGGTTGTCTTAGATCCTCAGGTCCCCGTGGTTGTTCTTCTTCAAGTCTTAGATCCTCAGGTCCCGTGGTTGTTCTTCTTCAAGTCTTAGATCCTCAGGCCCTGTGGTTGTTCCTCTTCAGTCTTAGATCCCAGGTCCCTGTGGTTGTTCTTCTTCAGTCTTAGATCCTCAGGTCCCCGTGGTTGTTCTTCTTTCAAGTCTTAGATCCTCAGGTCCCTGTGGTTGTTCTTCTTCAAGTCTTAGATCCTCAGGTCCCGTGGTTGTTCTCTTCAAGTCTTAGATCCTCAGGTCCCCTGTGGTTGTTCTTCTTCAAGCTTAGATCCTCAGGTGTTGTTCTTCTTCAAGTCTTAGATCCTCAGTCCTGTGGTTGTTCTTCTTCAAGCTTATCCTCAGGTCCCCGTGGTTGTTCTTCTCAAGGTCCCCGTGGTTGTCAAGTCTTAGATCCTAGGTCCCGTGGTTGTTCTTCTTCAAGTCTTAGATCCTCAGGTCCCCGTGGTTGTTCTTCTTCAAGTCTTAGATCCTCAGGTCCCCGTGGTTGTTCTTCTTCAGTCTTAGATCCTCAGGTCCCCGTGGTTGTTCTTCTTCAAGTCTTAGATCCTCAGGTCCCCGTGGTTGTTCTTCTTCAAGTCTTAGATCCTCAGGTCCCCGTGGTTGTTCTTCTTCAAGTCTTAGATCCTCAGGTCCCCGTGGTTGTTCTTCTTCAAGTCTTAGATCCTCAGGTCCCTGTGGTGTTTCTTCTTCAGAGTCTTAGATCTCAGGGGTCCCCTGTGGTTGTTCTTCTTCAAGTCTTAGATCCTCAGGTCCCTGTGTTGTTCCTCTTCAAGTCTTAGATCCTCAGGTTCCCTGTGGTTGTTCCTCTTCAAGTCTAGATCCTCAGGTCCCGTGTTGTTCTTCTTCAAGTCTTAGATCCTCAGGTCCCCGTGGTTGTTCTTCTTCAAGTCTTAGATCCTCAGGTCCCTGTGGTTGTTTCCTCTTCAAGTCTTAGATCCTCAGGTCCCCTGTGTTGTTCTTCTTCAAGTCTTAGATCCTCAGGTCCCCGTGGTTGTTCCTTCTTCAAGTCTTAGATCCTCAGGTCCCTGTGGTTGTTCTTCTTCAAGTCTTAGATCCTCAGGTCCCTGTGGTTGTTCTTCTTCAAGTCTTAGATCCTCAGGTCCCCGTGGTTGTTCTTCTTCAAGTCTTAGATCCTCAGGTCCCTGTGGTTGTTCTTCTTCAAGTCTTAGATCCTCAGGTCCCTGTGGTTGTTCTTCTTCAAGTCTTAGATCCTCAGGTCCCTGTGGTTGTTCTTCAAGTCTTAGATCCTCAGGTCCCCGTGGTTGTTCCTCTTCAAGTCTTAGATCCTCAGGTCCTGTGGTTGTTCTTCTTCAAGTCTTAGATCCTCAGGTCCCGTGGTTGTTTCTTCTTCAAGTCTTAGATCTCAGGTCCCGTGGTTGTTCTTCTTCAAGTCTTAGATCCTCAGGTCCCTGTGGTTGTTCTTCTTCAAGTCTTAGATCCTCAGGTCCCTGTGGTTGTTCTTCTTCAAGTCTTAGATCCTCAGGTCCCTGTGGTTGTTCATTTGTTTTTCAAAATAAAATCAAAAATAAGAAAGTTAAAAAAAACAATTTTCTTCATTATTTGTCTCTAAAACCAAAATTTAAAATACGGATAAAGATTTGTTTTTTTCAGTTTTCGATTTTGTGTTTCCGTGACTTAAACTGCGATGACGGACTGAAGTCTCAGTCTCAGTCCCGGTCTGGTTCCGGTCTGGTCCCGGTCTCAGTCTTGATCACTCGACAGTCTACGCGGGCGCAACTCTGGGCCCATCCCGACACTCAGTCCTGGATCAGTCCTGGTTCAGTTCTGGTTCAGTCCTGGTTTAGACCTGTTTTAGTCCTGTTTTAGTCTTGGTTTAGACCTGGTTTAGTTCTGGTTTAGACCTGGTTTAGACCTGTTTTAGTCCTGGTTTAGGCCTGGTTTAGACCTGTTTTAGTCCTGTTTTAGTCCTGGTTTAGTCCTGGTTTAGGCCTGGTTTAGTCCTGTTTTAGATCTGGTTTAGTCCTGGTTAGTCCCTAGTTTAGACCTGTTTAGACCTGGTTTAGTTCTGGTTTAGACCTGGTTTAGACCTGTTTTAGTCCTGGTTTAGGCCTGGTTTAGACCTGTTTTAGTCCTGTTTTAGATCTGGGTTAGTCCTGGTTTAGTCCTAGTTTAGACCTGTTTTAGACCTGGTTTAGTCCTGGTTCAGTCCTGGTTCAGCCCTGGTTTAGACCTGGTTCAGTTCTGGTTTAGACCTGGTTTCAGTCCTGGTTAGTGCTGGTTTAGACCTGGTTTATTCCTGGTTCAGTTCTGGTTTAGACCTGGTTCAGTCCTGGTTCAGTGCTGGTTTAGACCTGGTTTTATTCCTGGTTTAGACCTGGTTTATCCTGGTTCAGTCCTGGTTCAGTCCTGGTTTGCTGGTTTAGACCTGGTTTATTCCTGGTTTAGACTGGTTTAGTCCTGGTTCAGTCCTGGTTCAGCCTGGTGTAGACCTGGTTCAGTTCTGGTTTAGACCTGGTTCAGTCCTTGGTTTAGTCCTGGTTTAGTCCTGGTTTAGGGCCTTTAGACCTGGTTTAGACCTGTTTAGTCCTGGTTAGTCCTGGTTCAGTCCTGGTTTAGCCTGGTTCTGGTTTTAGACCTGTTTCAGTCCTGGTTTAGACCTGTTCAGTTAGTCCTGGTTTAGTCCTGGTTAGACCTGGTTTTAGACCTGGTTTCAGTTTCCTGGTTTAGTCCTGGTTTAGTCCTGTTTAGTCCTGGTTAGTCCTGGTTTAGACCTGGTTTTCCCTGGTTAGTCCTGGTTTAGACCTGGTTTAGTCCTGGTTTATCCTGGTTTAGTCCTGGTTCAGTCCTGTTTATTCCTGGTTTAGTCCTGGTTTAGACCTGGTTTAGACCTGTTAGTCCTGGTCCAGTCCTGGTCCAGTCCGTATTTTAAGTCACGGAAACGAGAAACGGCCATTATCTGTTTTTTTTTTTTTTTTTGGTTTTGGAAACAAATAATGAAGAAATTTGTTTTGTTTTTTCTTTCCTTTCTTATTTTTGGTTTTATTTTGAAAAAACGACCAAATGTTTAATCGCCTTTAATCACTTCAGTTTTATCACCGAGATCTGAACTTTCCCGCGGTCACTGGCAGGTCCCTGAAACCTTCCCGCCCCAAAACCTCGAAACACGTTTTGTAGATTTAAACCATCAGCGAGTCTTTTGTACTTAAATGCATTTTACTGATTCTTTTTCCGTCTCGTGTGTGTTTTTTTTTTTTTTTTTCCAGGTCCGCCGCTCATCTCCAGCGACGCGGTGCAGTACGCCGTGAGGGGCGAGCGCGGCGAGGTGAAGTGCTACATCGCCAGCACTCCTCCCCCGGACAAAATCGTACGTCAAATCCTTCGTTTAAAAAAAAAAAAAAAAAAAAAAAGTACAGTGAAAACCTCTCCTGATATTAACATACATTATTAAGTCTACAGGGAAAAGCTCTGAGGTCGTCGGGGAAACGGTCTGAGCCGGTTTAGACCTGGTTTAGACCTGGTTCAGTCCTGGTTTAGTCCTGGTTTAGACCTGGTTTAGACCTGGTTTAGTCCTGGTTTAGTCATTTTTTTGTCCAGTTTTAGTCCTGTTTTAGTCCTGGTTCAGTCCTGTTTTAGACCTGTTTTAGTCCAGTTTTAGTCCTGTTTTAGTCCTGGTTTAGTCCTGTTTTAGTCCTGGTTTAGTCCTGGTTTAGTCCTGGTTTAGACCTGGTTTAGACCTGGTTTAGTCAATTTTTTTGTCCAGTTTTAGTCCTGTTTAGACCTGTTTTAGTCCTGTTTTAGTCCTGGTTTAGTTCTTGTTTAGACTTGTTTTAGTCCTGGTTCAGTCCGGGTTCAGTCCTGTTTTTAGACCTGTTTTAGTCCAGTTTTAGTCCTGGTTTAGACCTGTTTTAGACCTGTTTTAGTCCTGGTTTAGTCCTGGTTTAGTCCTGGTTCAGTTCTGGTTTAGTCCTGGTTCAATCCTGGTTCAGTCCTGGTTTAGTCCTGGTTTAGACCTGGTTTAGACTTGTTTTACTTCTTTTTTTAAATCCTGGTTCAGTCCAGTTTTAGTCCTGTTTTAGACCTGTTTTAGTCCTGGTTTAGTTCTTGTTTAGACCTGTTTTTAGTCCTCGTTCAGTCCTGGTTCAGTCCAGTTTTAGTCCTGTTTTAGACCTGTTTTAGTCCTGGTTCAGTCCTGTTTAGTCCTGGTTTAGTTCTTGTTTAGACCTGTTTTAGTCCTGGTTCAGTCCTGGTTTAGACCTGGTTCAGTCCAGTTTTAGTCCTGTTTTAGACCTGTTTTTAGTCCTGGTTTAGTTCTTGTTTAGACTTGTTTTAGTCCTGGTTCAGTCCTGGTTCAGTCCTGTTTAGTCCTGGTTTAGTTCTTGTTTTAGACCTGTTTTAGTCCTGGTTTAGACCTGGTTTAGTCCTGGTTCAGTCCAGTTTTAGTCCTGTTTTAGACCTGTTTTAGTCCTGGTTTAGTTCTTGTTTAGACTTGTTTTAGTCCTGGTTCAGTCCGGGTTTCGACCTGGTTTAGACCTGTTTTAGACCTGAGGGGTGAGGTGAAGTACTAATCCTCCTCCGGACAAAATCATACGTCAAATCCTTCATTTAAAATAAAAAGTACAGTGAAAACCTCTCCTGATATTAACATACATTATTAAGTCTACAGGGAAAAGCTCTGAGGTCGTCGGGGAAACGGTCTGAGCCGGTTTAGACCTGGTTTAGACCTGGTTTAGTCCTGGTTTAGTCCTGGTTTAGTCCTGGTTTAGACCTGGTTTAGACCTGGTTTAGACCTGGTTTAGTCCTGGTTTAGTCCTGGTTTAGTCCTGGTTTAGACCTGGTTTAGACCTGGTTTAGACCTGGTTTAGTCCTGGTTTAGTCCTGGTTTAGACCTGGTTTAGACCTGGTTTAGTCCATTTTTTGTCCAGTTTTAGTCCTGTTTTAGTCCTGGTTCAGTCCTGTTTTAGTCCAATTTTAGTCCAGTTTTAGTTCTGTTTTAGTCCTGGTTTAGTCCTGGTTCAGTCCTGGTTTACACCTGGTTTAGACCTGGTTTAGACCTGGTTTAGACCTGGTTTAGTCCTGGTTTAGACCTGGTTTAGTCCTGGTTTAGGTCTTGGTTCAATCCTGGTTCAATCCTGGTTTCAGTCCTGGTTTTAGTCCTGGTTTAGTCCTGGTTTAGACCTGGTTTAGACCTGGTTTAGTCCTGGTTTCCTGGTTTAGACCTGGTTAGTCCTGGTTTAGTCCTGGTTCAGTCCTGGTTTAGACCTGGTTTAGACCTGGTTTTAGACCTGGTTTAGACCTGGTTTAGTCCTGGTTTAGTCCTGGTTTAGACCTGGTTCAGTCCTGGTTTAGACCTGGTTCAGTCCTGGTTTAGACCTGGTTCAGTCCTGGTTCAGTCCTCGTCTCTGGTACTTTTACGAGGGTGAGTCACGTAGAAAATACCAGAATGTTCCTTTATAAACAGAGTTGCCGGGCCCCGCGTCACCGGCCCCTGAATGTGGAAGTGTCTGTGTGTCTGGTGCTCGGCCAACGCGCAGGAGTTGATAAACCTTTTGTCTATGTTAAGTTTTTAATAATGTCGCTCCTGCTCCTCTGACGGCGTCCGGGAAAACAAAATCAAACCGGACGAGAACAGACACGAGAACAGACGGGAAAGTGCTTCAGGACAGATCTGTTTTCCTCACCTATTCATCAGATTTTGAATTTTAAATACATTTTAAAAACATGTTTGAATTATTTTGATTCTGAATTTTAGTTGCTAAAATTTTCAAACCTTCAAATTCAACAGTTAAAATTCAGAGTGAAAAAATTTGCCAGAAAGATCCAAGATTAAAATTTCAGCGACTAAAATTCAGAGTTAAAATAATTCAATTTTTTTCAGAGAACCAGTCTAAACCAGGTCTAAACCAGAAATAAACCAGGCTTAAACCAGGTCTAAACCAGAAATAAACCAAGTTTAAACCAGGTCTAAACCAGAAATAAACCAGGATTAAACCAGGTCTAAACCAGGACTAAACCAGGATTAAACCAGGTCTAAACCAGGATTAAACCAGGTCTAAACCAGGTCTAAACCAAGACTAAACCAGGTCTAAATCAGGACCATCCCAGGTCTAAACTAGAAATAAACCTGAACTAAACCAGGTCGAATCCAAAACTAAACCAGACCTAAACCAGGTCTAAATTAGGTCTAAATCAGGACCAAACCAGGTCTAAACCAAGTCTAAACCAAGTCTAAACCAAGTCTAAACCAGGACTAAATCAGGACTAAACCAGGACTAAAACCAGGTCTAAACCAGGACTAAACCAGGACTAAACCAGGTAAACCAGGTCTAAACCAGGACTAAACCAGGTCTAAACCAGGTCTAAGGCTGGTCTAAACCAGGACTAAAATAAGGCTAAACAAGTTTAGTGATTTTCTGCTTTTTATAAATAAATACAGTTAATATTCTGCAGAATTGATTTAAACATTTTGGCTCCAGAATATTTTCTGTTTTTCATGTGGCCCCATAAAAAAAAAAAAAAAAAATTCCCCACCACTGGTCTGGACAAACGGTAAAAGGTAAAAGTACTGTTGTCGATAAGAGAAGAAAAAAGAAAGGAAAAATGTAAAAATAAATAAATAAAAATAAATAAATAAATAAAGGGCGTTGTGGTTCAGGTCGAGTCTCTCCACACAATGGTTCACTAACCCAGTTTTCTATTCCCTTTAGATTAGTTTTTCTCAGAATCACTCAAAACTCACGTCTCTCTCTTTCTCTTTTACTTTCAACAAAAAAAAAAACAAAAAAAAAAAAAAACAACCCTCCATTACATTTCCGCGTACCTCCTCCTCCTCCCTCGCGCCGCTAATGCTCGGCGCTAGCGCTAAGCTCGGAAAAAGCCTCATAAAATATAGAGCAGCGCCGTCCCGCGAAGCTCCGCCGCCCGGATTCTTTTCTAAGTGGCGAGATTATAGAAACATGTGCCTCATCCATAATTAAAACGACAGTACAGAGGCCGCGGCGGTGAATAAAACAAAACCGCTTTTAGTGCCTCTCGAGCTAACAAAGTGCGGCGCGACTATTTACATGTTAGCGTGTTAAGCTAGCGTGTCCGTCGCGAGCGTTGTGTGTCTGTTTGGTTGTTGGAAGTCGTGTCGCGCCCAAACCCCGACACACGAGGGCACGAGGATACACGGAGAAATACACGGAAAAATACACGAAGAAATACACGCTAAAACGGACCCAAGGAGAGTGAGGATGTACATGGATGTCGAGGGTAGAAAGTGGAGAGTCGCTTTCGAGGAAACGCAGAGGGATGAAGTTCACGGGGTCTGACGTGATTTTATAATTTGACGTGCGATATCCAGATATGGACTAAACCAGGTCCAAACCAGGTCTAAACTAGGTCTAAACCAGGACTGAACCAGGACTAAACTAGGTCTAGACTAGGTGTAAACCAGGACTAAAGCAGGACCAAAGCAGGACTAAAACCAGGTCTAAACCAGGTCTAAACTTGGTCTAAACTAGGTCTAAACTTGGTCTAAACTAGGTCTAAACCAGGTCTAAACCAGGTCTAAACCAAGTCTAAACCAGGTCTAAAACCAGGTCTAAACTAGGTCTAAACCAGGTCCAAACCAGGTCTAAAACAGGACTAAACCAAATCTAAACCAGGACTAAAACCAGGTCTAAACCAAGTCTAAACCAAGTCTAAACCAGGTCTAAACCAAGTCTAAAACCAGGTCTAAACCAGGTCTAAATTAGGTGTAAACCAGGACTAAAGCAGGACCAAATCAGGACTAAAACTAGGTCTAAACCAGGTCTAAAACAGGTCTAAACCAGGACTAAACTAGGTCTAAACCAGGACTGAACCGAGGACTAAACTAGATCTAAACCAGGACTAAACCAGGACTAAACCAGGACTGAACCGAGGACTAAACTAGATCTAAACTAGGTCTAAACTTGGACTAAACCAGGACTTATTGAGGTCTAACCTGTTGTTTTTTTTGTTTGTTTTTGTTTTGGTTTGTTAATTACATTTGCAGATTTATCTAGTTTGATCTAAAGTCGCCAAACGATTCTATTAAAACACTCACATGGACTAAAAACATGTTCTAGATTTGGGTTCTTTTCAGTATAACCCCTCTATTTCCCAGTATCAGATGAGTCTTGGACCGCTGACCCTGACCCCTGACCCCTGACCCCTGACCCTGACCCTGACCCTGACCGTGTCCCCTGATCCTGACCCCTGACCCTGACCCTGACCCTGACCCTGACCCTGACCCTGACCCCCCTGACCCTGACTGACCCTGACCCCTGACCCTGACCGTGTCCCCTGACCCTGACCCCTGACCCTGACCCCTGACCGTGTCCCCTGACCCTGACCGTGTGACCCTGACCGTGTCCCTGACCTGACCGTGTCCCCTGACCCTGACCGTGTCCCCTGCCCCTGACCCCTGACCGTGTCCCTGACTGACCCTGACCCTGACCCTGTCCCCTGACCCTGACGTGTCCCTGACCCTGACCCTGACCGTGTCCCCTGACCCTGACCTGACCCTGACCCTGACCGTGTCCCCTGACCCTGACCGTGTCCCCCCTGACCCTGACCGTGTCCCCTGACCCTGACCCCTGACCCTGACCCCTGACCCTGACCTCTGACCCTGACCCTGACCCTGACCGTGTCCCCTGACCCTGACCCCTGACCGTGTCCCCTGACCCTGACCCTGACCGTGTCCCCCTGACCCCTGACCCTGACCCCTGACCCTGACCGTGTCCCCTGACCCTGACCCTGACCCTGACCCTGACCCTGACCCCTGACCCTGACCCTGACCGTGTCCCTGACCCTGACCCTGACCGTGTCCCCTGACCCTGACCCTGACCCCTGACCCTGACCCTGACCCTGACCCTGACCCTGACCGTGACCCTCCCCTGACCCCTGACCCTGACCCTGACCCCTGACCCTGACCGTGTCCCCTGACCCCTGACCCTGACCCTGACCGTGTCCCCGTCTCGTGTCCAGGTGTGGGCGTGGAAGGAGAACGTGTGGGAGAAGGAGCGGGGCACCCTGCTGGAGCGTTACACGGTGGAGCAGAGCCGCCCCAGCCCAGAGGGGGGCGGCGTCCTCTCCACACTCACCATCAACAACGTCATGGAGTCCGACTTCCAGTCCACCTACAACTGCACGGCCTGGAACGCCTTCGGACCCGGGACCATGATCATCACGCTGGAGGAGACAGGTGAGGCGCACGGCCGGAGGAGACACACCATTCAACTATTTAAGTGTTCCCCTAACCTTAACTATTTATTATTAAAGTATTAAACTGTTTATTAAACTGTTTATTAAAATTAAATTATTTATTAAAGTATTAAACAATTCCTTGAAGTATTGAGTTTGACATTTTAGTTTCGTGACACAAATACAAGTGAGTACAACCCTGGACACAAACACACAGAAACTATACTTATTCAGGTCTAAACTTGGACTAAACCAGGACTACATCCAGTCTAAAACCAGGACTACATCCAGTCTAAAACCAGGACTCATTCAGGTCTAAAACCAGGACTACATCCAGTCTAAAACCAGGACTACATCCAGTCTAAAACCAGGACTACATCCAGTCTAAAACCAGGACTCGTTCAGGTCTAAAACCAGGACTCGTTCAGGTCTAAAACCAGGACTCATTCAGGTCTAAAACCAGGACTCGTTCAGGTCTAAACTCGGACTAAAGCAGGACCAATTCATGTCTGAACTTGGACTAAACCAAGACTCCTTCCAGTCTAAAACCAGGACTCATTCAGGTCTAAACGTGGACTAAACCAGGACTACATCAGGTCTAAACTTGGACTAAACCAGCACTCATTCAGGTCTAAAACAAGGACTCCTTCAGGTCCTAAACTTGGATTTATTCAGGTCTAAACTTGGACTAAACCAGGACTCCATCAGGTCTAAAACCAAGACTTATTCAGATCTAAACTTGGACTAAATCAGGACTCATCCAGGTCTAAACTTGGTCTTACTGAGGTCTAAACTTGGACTAAACAAGGACCAATTCAGGCCTGAACTTGGACTAAACAAAGACTCCATCCAGCCCAAAAATTAGGACTCATTCAGGTCTAAACTTGGACTAAACCAGGACTCCATCAAGTCTAAAACCAGGACTCATTCAGGTCTAAACTTGGACTTCTCCAGGTCTAAACTTGGACTAAACCAGGAATCACTGAGGTCTAAAGTTGAACTGAACCAGAACTACACGAGAGATAAATCATGTAAAATGAGTTTTATGTCTCAGTCTGTGGTCCTGGTCCTCCAGCCTCACCCTCTCTTCTTCATGTTCTTCTTCTTCTTCTTCATGTTCTTCATGTTCTTCTTCATGTTCTTCATGTTCTTCTTCATGTTCTTCATGTTCTTCTTCTTCATGTTCTTCTTCTTCTTCTTCTTCTTCATGTTCTTCTTCATGTTCTTCATGTTCTTCTTTCTTCATGTTCTTCATCTTCTTCATGTTCTTCATGTCCTTCTTCTTGTTCTTCATGTTCTTCTTATTCTTCTTGTTCTTCTTGTTCTTCATGTTCTTCTTGTTCTTCTTGTTCTTCTTCATGTTCTTCTTGTTCTTCTTGTTCTTCATGTTCTTCTTGTTCTTCTTGTTCTTCTTCTTCTTGTTCTTCTTCATGTTCTTCTTGTTCTTCATGTTCTTCATGTTCTTCTTGTTCTTCTTGTTCTTCATGTTCTTCTTGTTCTTCTTGTTCTTCTTGTTCTTCTTCATGTTCTTCTTCTTCTTGTTCTTCATGTTCTTCTTGTTCTTCATGTTCTTCTTGTTCTTCATGTTCTTCTTGTTCTTCTTGTTCTTCATGTTCTTCTTGTTCTTCTTCATGTTCTTCTTGTTCTTCTTGTTCTTCATTGTTCTTCTTGTTCTTCTTGTTCTTCTTCTTGTTCTTCATGTTCTTCTTGTTCTTCTTGTTCTTCATGTTCTTCTTCTTGTTCTTCATGTTCTTTGTTCTTCTTCTTGTTCTTCATGTTCTTCATGTTCTTCTTGTTCTTCATGTTCTTCTTGTTCTTCATGTTCTTCTTGTTCTTCTTGTTCTTCTTGTTCTTCATGTTCTTCTTGTTCTTCATGTTCTTCTTGTTCTTCATGTTCTTCTTGTTCTTCTTGTTCTTCATGTTCTTCTTGTTCTTCATGTTCTTCTGGTTTGTTCTTCATGTTCTTCTTGTTCTTCTTGTTCTTCTTGTTCTTCTTCTTCATGTTCTTCATGTTCTTCTGGTTTGTTCTTCATGTTCTTCATGTTCTTCTTGTTCTTCATGTTCTTCTTGTTCTTCTTGTTCTTCATGTTCTTCATGTTCTTCATGTTCTTCTTGTTCTTCTTGTTCTTGTTCTTCATGTTCTTCATGTTCTTCATTCTTCTTGTTCTTCTTGTTCTTCATGTTCTTTCTTCATGTTCTTCTTGTTCTTCTTGTTCTTCATTGTTCTTTCTTGTTCTTGTTCTTCATGTTCTTCGTGTTCTTCATGTTCTTCATGTTCTTCATGTTCTTCATGTTCTTCTTGTTCTTCTTGTTCTTCATGTTCTTCTTCTTCATGTTCTTGTTCTTCATGTTCTTCATGTTCTTCTTGTTCTTCATGTTCTTCATGTTCTTCTTGTTCTTCATGTTCTTCTTGTTTTCTTCTTTTGTTCTTCATTGTTCTTCTTCATGTTCTTCTTGTTCTTCTTGTTCTTCTTGTTCTTCATGTTCTTCTTGTTCTTCTTGTTCTTCATGTTCTTCTTGTTCTTCATGTTCTTCTTGTTCTTCTTGTTCTTCATGTTCTTGTTCTTCATGTTCTTCATGTTCTTCTTGTTCTTCTTCATGTTCTTCATGTTCTTCTTGTTCTTCATGTTCTTCTTGTTCTTCTTGTTCTTCTTGTTCTTCATTTTCTTCTTCATGTTCTTCATGTTCTTCATGTTCTTCTTCTTCATGTTCTTCTTCATGTTCTTCTTCATGTTCTTCTTGTTCTTCATGTTCTTCTTGTTCTTCAGAGGAGTTCCCCGTGGGCCTGATCGCCGGGGTCATCGTGTGCATCACCGTTCCTCTCTCCATCCTCCTGCTGGTGCTCGTGCTCATCTTCTACAGACAACGCAAAGGCAGTGAGTCACACAACTGCACACGCAACACGCAACACACAACACAACACAACACACACACACAACACACAACAACACACACACACAACACACACACACAACACAACAACACAACACACAACACACAACACACACACACACACACACACACACAACAACACACACACACACACACAACACACAACACACACACACAACACACACACAACACACACACACACACAACACAACACACACACACACACACACACACACAACACAACACACACACACACACACACACACACACACACACACACACAACACACACACACACACACACAACACACACACACAACAACACACACATCACAACACACACACACAACACACACAACACACACACACACACACACAACACACACACACACACACACACACACACACACACACACACACACACACACACACACACACACACACACACACACAACACACACACACACACACACACACACACACACACACACACACAACACACACACAACACACACACACACACACACACACACACACACACACAACACACACACACACAACACACACACACACACACAACACACACAACACACACACACAACACAACACACAACACACACACACACAACACACACAACACACAACACACACACAACACACAACACAACACACACTATACACTACACACAACACACACACACTACACAACACACTACACAACACACAACACAACACACAACACACACACACTACACAACACACTACACACAACTGTACACAACACAACACACAACACACACACACACACAACACACACAACACACACACACACACACACACACAACACACACACACACACACACAACACACAACACACAACACACACACACAACACACAACACACACACACACACACAACACACACACACACACACACACACAACACACACACACACACACACAACAACACACAACACACACACACACACACACACACAACACACACACACACACACACAAACACACAACACACAACACACAACACACACAACACACACACACACACACACACACAACACACAACACACAACACAACACACAACATACAACACAACACACTATACACAACACACAACACACAACACACTACACACAACACACTACACACAACACACAACATGCAACACACACTACACTACACAACTGTACACTACACAATACACTAAACACTACTGTAAACCAGACAGTACACTACACAGTGTACTACACAGTGTACTACACAGTGTACTACACAGTGTACTACACAGTGTACTACACAGTGTACTACACAGTGTACTACACAGTGTACTACACAGTGTACTACACAGTGTACTACACAGTGTACTACACAGTGTACTACACAGTATACTACACAGTGTATTATACAGTATACTACACAGTGTACTACACAGTGTATACTACACAGTGTACTACACAGTGTACTACACAGTGTACTACACAGTGTACTACACAGTACAGTGTACTACACAGTGTACTACACAGTGTACTACACAGTAGACTACACAGTGTACTACACAGTATACTACACAGTGTACTACACAGTGTACTACACAGTGTACTACACAGTATACTACACAGTGTACTACACAGTGTACTACACAGTGTATTATACAGTGTATTACATAGTACTACTACTTTCCATGTTTATTTTCCTTATTTTATTAAAATTTGCATAACATTTTTACATTTATTTCCTCATAATATTGTACATCAGTAAATTCTAACCCCCACGTTCTCCCTTCTGTTCTGTACGTTAAACTCCAGCGCTCCGTCTCTCCATCTCTCTGTCTCTCTCTCTCTCTCTTTCTCCTTCTCTCTGTCTCCCTCTCTCCCTCTCTCCCTCTCTCCGTCTCCCTCTCTCTCCCTCTCTCTCTCTCTCCTCTCTCTCTCTCTCTCCTCTCTCCGTCTCTCTCCTCTCTCGTCTCTCTCTCTCCATCTCTCCGTCTCTCTCCTCTCTCCGTCTCTCTCTCTCTCCGTCTCTCTCTCTCTCCCTCTCTCCGTCTCTCTGCTCTCCCTCTCTCCGTCTCTCTCTCTCTCCGTCTCTCTCTCTCTCTCTCCCTCTCTCCGTCTCTCCGTCTCTCCTCTCTCCGTCTCTCTTCTCTCCCTCTCTCCGTCTCTCCGTCTCTCCTCTCTCTCCCTCTCTCTCTCTCCCTCTCTCCGTCTCTCCGTCTCTCCCTCTCTCCGTCTCTCCGTCTCTCCTTCTCTCCGTCTCTCTCTCTCCTCACACGTTCTTCCATACGTTCTCTTTATATTGATGTGTACATTTCATTAGGACTCACTGCGCAGACCTGAGAGCTTGTTATTAAATCTCCCTTGGACTTCTCCCTCCTGTTGCCGGTGAAAACACTGGGGCCTGGCGTTCGTGTGTGTGTTTGTGTGTGTTTGTGTGCGTTCGTGTGTGTGTTTGTGTGCATTCGTGTGTGTGTTTGTGTGTGTTTGTGTGCGTTTGCAGGCGTGCGGGGCGGCCGTGTTGAATCGTGCCGGTGTGTTTTTCTTCCAGGTCGCCGCGGGGTCACTCTGGGGAAACCTGACATTAAGGTGGAGACCATAAACAAGGAGAGCCACAGTCTGGAGGAAGACTCCGGGAGCGTGTCCACGGCGTCGCGCATGGTCAAGGCCATGTACTCGGTGAGCAGGCTAACGCACAAACTAATGCAACTAACGCACAAACTAACGCACAAACTAACGCACAAACTAACGCACGAACTAACGCACAAACTAAACTAACACAAACTAACGCACAAACTAACGAACACAAACTAACGCACAAACTAACGCACACAAACTAACGCACAAACTAACGCACAAACTAACGCACAAACTAACGCACAAACTAACGCACACAAACTAACACAAACTAACGCACAAACTAACACACAAACTAACACACAAACTAACACACAAACTAACGCACAAACTAACGCACAAACTAACACACAAACTAACGCACAAACTAACGCACAAAAACTAACAAACTAACACACAAACTAAACAACACACAAACTAACAAACACAAACTACGCACAAACTAACGCACAAACTAAACTAACACAAACTAACGCACAAACTCAAACTAACGCACAAACTAACGAACTAACAAACTAACGCACGAACTAACAAACTAACGCACAAACTAACGCACAAACTAAACACTAAAACAAACTAACGAACTAACGCACAAACTAACGCACAAACTAACGCACAAACTAACGCACAAACTAACGCACAAACTAACGCACAAACTAACACACAAACTAACGCACAAACTAAACGAAACTAACGCACAAACTAACGTACAAACTAACGAACTAACGCACAAACTAACGAACAAACTAACACACAAACTAACGCACAAACTAAAGCACAAACTAACGCACAAACTAACATACTACCTGTGTGGAGAAACAAACAAAAATCTATGATGTAGTTTCCTCATCACAAACAGACCTGAGTTGTGTTTTGTTTCAGTGGCCACGATTACATTATTTAAAAATTTCAATTAATTGTTCTGAATTAAATAGTTCGCAAAATCGTCTTTATTTAATGCGTCTCAGCGTCTGGGGATCTCAGAATACGAAAAAGACATTTTCCTTCTTCCGTGCTTCTATTTGTGCGTCCGATAATGCAGCAGGAATTTACCATTATCGGGGATAAATACGCGAGGTTACGCACTGTGTTTGACGCTACCGTGTTTCTTGCCTCCGACCAAAATATTTCCCAGCAGCAAGCGCGGGCTTTTAATAACAATGACGTCAGCTGAAACTCGCTATTCGCAGTGGTTCCGTCGACGAGCATTAGTGAACTACTGAGCGAAACTAACCTTATGGTCATGAATAAAACATGAGTAACTTGTGAACTCAGACTGATTCTAGAATTAAATATAAAAATCGATATTTGCATAGATAGATTTGTGCAGTTTAAATGCGAGACGTGTGATCTGTGAACTGCACAAATCTTATCTGTCTCTGCTAATATCTCCTAACCTGATTCATCAGACGGTTTCAGTTTGTGGAAACCGTCTGACCTCTCAGCTTTAGGATTCGTTCGCTCGACGGTAGGCGGGAATATTAACTGGTATATTAAGCTTTCCTGTAGGAAGAAGTGTCATTCACAGTCCGTGTGTCATTCGTTCATCTGTTTTTCAATATAAAACCAAAAATAAGAAAACGAAAAAAACAACAATTTTCTTCATTATTTGTCTCCAAAACCAAAATGAAAAAAACAGATAATGATTTGTTTTTTCAGTTTTCGATTTTGTGTTTAAATGAAAAATGGAAAAAAAGGATAACGGACATTTATGTGTCTTCTGTGACTGTGATGTTGGACTTTTGCACCGCATATGGACTGAACCAGGTGAGGGAACAGACCGGGACCAAGACCGGGACTGAGACCGGGACTGAGACCCAGACCAGGCCGGGACTGAGACTGGTACCAGGCTGGGACCAGACCGGGACTGAGACTGGTACCAGGCCAGGACCAGACCGGGACTGAGACCGGTACCAGGCCGGGACTGAGACTGAGACCAGGCTGGGACCAGACTGGAGGCTCAGAGCCCACAGCAGGGCTGGAGCTCGGAGCTGAGGCTCAGACCAAGCGGAGGCTCGGAGTCAAAACTAGGAGTCCTCTCTGGTCTCGCTCTGGTCTCGCTCTGGTCTGGTCCCGCTCTGGTCCCGCTCTGGTCCTGGTCTGGTCCCGCTCTGGTCCCGGTGTGGTCCTGGACCTGGATCAGTCCTGGTTCAGTCCGTATACGGTGCAAAAGTCCGACATCACAGTCACTGAAGTCACGTAAACAGGAAACGGCCTTTATCTGTTTTTTTCCATTCTTCATTTTAACACAAAAAATAGAACTGAAAAAACAAATCATTATCTGTTTTTTTCACTTTGGTTTTGGAGACAAATAATGAAGAAAACTGTTGTTTTTTCATTTTCTTATTTTTGGTTTTATTTTGAAAAACAAACGAATGAATGAAACACGGATTAACGTCTTTCCCTTTGTTCCGGCTTTAAATCCTCGATCTTGGGAATCGATCGGTTAGATCTAGTCTAGAGTTAATAAATTTACTCATTAATAAACTACTTATTACTGGCCACTGAAAACAACACGACGACATGTTGGGTTCACCTTCAGATTTTATTAAAGTTCTGTGGTTTAACTTCTACTTGTGTCTATAACTTTGACTAAAACATTTCTTTGTCGTTCTAACGGGCTCTTGTTCTCTTGTCCTCTCACACCTCTTTTTTGTTCACTGTTTTCTGTTTGTTTTGTTTCGTTTCTTTTCTTTTCGTTTCGTTTTGCTTTTGTTTTGACGCCTCAGTTTCTGCCCTCTGTGTCCTTCTCTCCCTCCAACCAGCCGTTCAAAGACGACATGGAGCTGAAGAGCGAGCTGCGCACCGACACGCTGGACACGCGCCAGGAGTACGACCTCAAGGTGAGACGCCGACCGAGAGACACTGACCGAGAGACACTGACCGAGAGACACTGACCGAGAGACACTGACCGAGAGACACTGACCGAGAGACACTGACCGAGAGACACTGACCGAGAGACACTGACCGAGAGACTGAGAGACGACACTGAGACCGAGAGACACTGACCGAGAGACACTGAGAGAGACCGAGAGACACTGACCGAGAGACACTGACCGACCGAGAGACACTAACCGAGAGACACTGACCGAGAGACACTGACCGAGAGACGATAACCGAGAGACACTGACCGAGAGACACTGACCGAGAGAGACCGAGAGACACTGAACCGAGAGAGACACGAGAGACACTGACCGAGAGACACTGACCGAGAGACCGAGAGACACTGACCGAGAGACACTGACCGAGAGACACTAGACCGAGAGACACTGACACTGACGAGAGACACTGACCGAGAGACCGACACTGACCGACCGAGAGACACTGACCGAGAGACACTGACCGAGAGACACTGACCGAGAGACACTGACCGAGAGACACTAACCGAGAGACACTAACCGAGAGACACTGACCGAGAGACTGACCGAGAGACACTGACCGAGAGAGACCGAGAGACACTGACCGAGAGACCGAGAGACTGACCGAGAGACACTGACCGAGAGACACTTGACCGAGAGACTGACCGAGAGACCGAGAGACCGAGAGATAGACCGAGAGACACTGACCGAGAGACACTGACCGAGAGACACTGACCGAGAGACACTGACCGAGAGACATTAACCGAGAGACACTGACCGAGAGACACTGACCGAGAGAGACCGAGAGACACTGACCGAGAGACACTGACCGAGAGATAACCGAGAGACACTGACCGAGAGACACTGACCGAGAGACACTGACCGAGAGACACTGACCGAGAGACACTGACCGAGAGACACTGACCGAGAGACACTGACCGAGAGACACTGACCGAGAGAGACCGAGAGACACTGACCGAGAGACACTGACCGAGAGACACTGACCGAGAGACACTGACCGAGAGACACTGACCGAGAGACACTGACCGAGAGACACTACCGAGAGACACTGACCGAGAGACACTGACCGAGAGACACTGACCGAGAGACACTGACCGAGAGACACTGACCGAGAAACGATAACCGAGAGACATTAACCGAGAGACACTAACCGAGAGACACTAACTGAGAGACACTGACCGAGAGACACTGACCGAGAGAGCCGACGACCGAGAGACGACAAACGAGAGACACTGACCGAGAGACACTGACCGAGAGACACTGACCGAGAGACACTGACCGAGAGACACTGACCGAGAGACGACCGACCGAGAGACACTAACCGAGAGACACTGACCGAGAGACGCCGCCGTTAGCTCTTAGCCGTTAGCTCTTAGCCTTTAGCTCTTAGCCGTTAGCTCTTAGCCTTTAGCTCTTAGCCGTTAGCTCTTAGCCGTTAGCTCTTAGCCGTTAGCTCCATGGATCTATTAAAATAACTGGACACAGTGTTGTTGCTTGTAGCTGCCTCCAGTTGACGTAGTGACACTCACTGGTTCTACAGCGTAAAAAATCCCATGGGCCGAGACAAGATTTTTTTCATAGAGGCAATTTAATCACAAACTGCTCGTGTTGGGCTGACAGGGACCTACAACTTTCAAAAATGTCAGATTTTGTGGCGATTTTTACCTATTTTTAGATCATAAACTTTTTCTCAGCTCAAAATCCTTCAGTTGTCTTAACAAACGCTTTATAATCATTAGCTCCGGCTCCGCTCTAGCTCCTCTCGCTCTGATTGGTCAAAGAAATCACGTGATACACGAACCCGCGCACCGTGCGTGCGTTTGCGTGCATTCGCATGTTCCTGCGGGACAAAAGAACACTACTGCGCATGCTCGGTCGGCCCACGGCCAACGGAAGTACCTAGCCGGGCTAAAGGCTAATCTAGGATCATGCGCCATTGAGCTCGGGCCATTGACTTGAATGGGCGGCCATTTTGGAACCTGGGGGCTTGGTTAGCTCTCAGCCGTTAGCTCTCAGCCGTTAGCTCTCAGCCGTTAGCTCTCAGCCGTTAGCTCTCAGCCGTTAGCTCTCAGCCGTTAGCTCTCAGCCGTTAACTCTCAGCCGTTAGCTCTCAGCCGTTAGCTCTCAGCCGTTAGCTCTCAGCCGTTAGCCGTTCCGTGGTCTAAGGTAAAGTTTTTCACATTATTAGTGAGAGAAAATAAACCAGGTCTAAACTAGGTCTAAACCAGGACTAAACCAGGTCTAAACCAGGATTAATCCAGGTCTAAACCAGGTCTAAACCAGGACTAAACCAGGATTTATCCAGGTCTAAACCAGGACTAAACCAGGACTGAGCCAGGTCTAAACCAGGTCTAAACGAGGTCCAAATCAGGTCTAAACCAAAGCTGAACCAGGACTAAACCCAGGTCTAAACCAGGTCTAAACCAAGTCTACCAGAATATTCAAAATTCTGTAATGGAGTCGACTGGAGCCAAAGTGAAACAGACAGATTATATTTTCAGTGATAACCTGATTTTAACAGATCTAAATTCTGATGGTTTAACAAAAAAATAAACAACAATTTTGAATTTCCAAGGTACAAATATTCGTTACTTTGCTTTTCTGTTAAGAAAGACAGAAAAAATACAGTTTTCTAACCTCAAATGTTGTATTTTATCTTAAAAAAAAGTATAATTTATGACAAAACTGTAGTGGACTTGACTTTTCTTTGACGATTTGTCCCGTAAAACTTAAAAATCTGGATCTTTCCTTTGTCAGATATCCTTAATGTCTATCATAATCTCTTTTTAAATCAACAAGTAACGTAAAACACCACTGTAAATGTTTTTAAACTGGGCTCCAATGTCACTCTATTGGGTCTTTAAGTGTTTTTATTGGCCAAATTTCGATGGATTTTTCATAATTTGTGGTTTTCTGAAGTTAATCCCAGTTTTTCCACTGAAATCGCATATTTAGAATGTTTTTGTTTACATTTTCTTATCGAGTTTATTTTTCTTGCTCTCCTCGTCCTTTTATTGAAAGTGCAAGTCTTCCCTCTGGTGGTCGAATTCAAAACTGCATCTCGGACAAAGAACGGCCGATTCTGTTTTTTTTTTTTTTTTTATAACGCTCTTTAAATAATTCAGTTTGTTTCATAAAGAGCAATAATTTTAATTTTGATAATGTGACTTTTACAGAGCAAAGCCGAGCTGTAGTTTGTTTTATGTTTGTCATAAAAATGGCAAGTAGTGGCAAAATAACAAAAGAAATTGTGAAAATGCATAATGCAGCTCATTTTGTGCATGATTGACCGGTTAATGTCGACACAGTGAGCTCAGCTGATATGGAAGATAATTTGTTTAATCAGATTTTGAGTTTCAAACGCCTCTGAATTTATCACTTTGAATTTTTTAACTCTGAAAAAACATGTTTGAATTCTTTTTATTGTGAATTTTAGTTGCTGATTTTTGAAGCGTACATTTTCAAAACATTCAATATAAAATTTCACCTTTTAAATAATAATTAAAAGTTAAAATAATTAAAATTTGCTGGGACATTTTACATTTACAGTAACTCTATGAATACAAACTGGACTCATGATTGTCCCTCTGTCTCACTCTGGACTCATGATTGTCCCTCTGTCTCACTCTGGACTCATGATTGTCCCTCTGTCTCACTCTGGACTCATGATTGTCCCTCTGTCTCACACTGGACTCATGATTGTCCCTCTGTCTCACTCTGGACTCATGATTGTCCCTCTGTCTCACTCTGGACTCATGATTGTCCCTCTGTCTCACACTGGACTCATGATTGTCCCTCTGTCTCACACTGGACTCATATTTGTGTCTCTGTCTCACTCTGGACTCATGATTGTCCCTCTGTTTCAGACTGGACTCATGATTGTCCCTCTGTCTGTCACTGGACTCATGATGATTGTCCCTCTGTCTCACTCTGGACTCTCATGATTGTCCCTCTGTCTCACTCTGGACTCATGACTCATGATTGTCCCTCTGTCTCACTCTGGACTCATGATTGTCCCTCTGTCTCACACTGGACTCATGATTGTCCCTCTGTCTCACTCTGGACTCATGATTGTCCCTCTGTCTCACTCTGGACTCATGATTGTCCCTCTGTCTCACTCTGGACTCATGATTGTCCCTCTGTCTCACACTGGACTCATGATTGTCCCTCTGTCTGTAACTGGACTCATGATTGTCCCTCTGTCTCACTCTGGACTCATGATTGTCCCTCTGTCTCACTCTGGACTCATATTTGTGTCTCTGTCTCTCACAGGATCCGACTAACGGTTACTACAACGTGCGAGCGTCCACTCACGACGAGGGCCGGCCCGCGTCCCGCTCCACCGTGCACTACTCTGACTACCGCTCGCCCACGGGGACGCCGGGGGGCGCCGCCTCCATCAGCAGCAGCGCCGGGGGCTCGGGGGCCACGGCCAGCGGAGGGGCCCCTGGACCCCTCACCTCCCCGGGACGTCCTCAGCCCTGCTACGACCCCCGGCCCCCCTCCAGGCTGTCCCACATCAGCTACGCCCAGTTCAACACCTTCACCCGCGGGGGCCAGAGCCAGCAGGGCCCCTCCAACCCGGGGCCCTCGGCGGCGGACTTCCCCCCCGACTGCAGCCTGCTGGACTCCACCTCGCAGCTGGCCTACGACAACTACGGATACCCCTCCCACTACCAACCCTACCGCATGGGCTTCGCCCCGTCCAGCCTGGCCCCTCTGGAGGCCGGCCCCTCCTACGAGATGTACGGAGTGAGCACGCCCGCGGTCAGCGTGTCCCCCGGGGCCCCCGCTCCATCGGGCCCCGACACTGGACTGGGCAAATACGGCAGCTCCACACGCTTCTCCTACACGTCCCAGCACTCCGACTACTCCCACAGCCGCCACACGCAGAGGATGCAGACGCACGTGTGAGGCCAGCAGGGGGCATCAGCACACGCCACAAACACACACACAGACACACACACAGACACACACAGACACACACACCTCAGACACACACACCTCAGACACACACACACACACCCACAGTGTTACATACAGAGCCATGCACAGACTGAGCGAGGACACAGAGACATGACTTATGAGACAGGGAGGGACAAAGTCTCTCCCAGTGTAAATGTGAGCTCTGCAGAGCGGACAGCGCGTCACAATCAGGACAGAGCAGAGGGACCCGAGGGACCCGAGGGACCCGAGGCCCCTGTGTGAGGGGCCATTGTACATGAAGAGACCTGTCAGTATGGTACATACAGATCTGGAGAAACCTCAACAGTCCACGTCACGTCTGGCCACCATTTTGAGTTAGTTTGGGGTGTCTGACGTAGAGCACATACCCGAGTCCAGAGGGCGTGTGCCCGTGGACCGCGAGGGGGGAGGGGGGGTCATCTTTTGCACTGCATCGACAGTATTCATGCTTAGGCGTCCGTATATCTGTGTAATGTCTTTTTATTTGCACACAAGATTAGAGCTTTGTATTCTATTTTTAACATTACAAATTATTTTTATCTATGTAAACATTTACGTGTGTCTGGACCAAACGTGGAGGTGGTGCGCTCCGAGGCCCGGCCCGTCGTTCACTGAGGTGCCAACAGCCGCCCGCGGGCGGCGCTTTACCCCGAGGCTTCGAGCGTCCACAGAACCTAGTGCCAAGAGTCCATGTAGTTTCACCTCAGACGTGTGTATATGCAGTAGACTCCTGTAGGGCCCTGTTACCACGGCGACCAGGCGCTGTGGGGCCTTGATCATTCACGAGCCTGGAGCAGAGGACAGAGGCCTTAGGAGACATGTCCATGAGCCATCGACACATCGACACATCGACACATGACCACATGACCACATGACCACATCGCCATCGTCATCCACATCGTCTGTGTGGGGCCAGAGTCACCAGAGGTTCAATGAAGGCTGTCACTATATTGACCCGTGTGTGTGTGTACGTGTGTGTGTCTGAGGAATGTGTGTGTATGTGTCTGAGGAGTGTGTGTGTGTATGTGTGTGTGTGAGGAGTGTGTGTGTGTGTGTGTGTGAGGAGTGTGTGTGTATATGTGTCTGAGGAGTGTGTGTGTGTATGTGTGTGTGTGAGGAGTGTGTGTGTACGTGTGTGTGTCTGAGGAGTGTGTGTGTATATGTGTATGGGTGTGTTTGTGTCTGTATGTGTGTGCATATGTACTTGTGTCAGGAGTGTGTGCATGTGTGTGTATGGGTATGGGTGTGTGTGTGTTGTGTGTATGTTTGTATGTTGAGTGTGTGTCTGAGGAGTGTGTGTGTGTCTGAGGAGTGTGTGTGTACATGTGTGTGTGAGTGTGTGTATGGGGCTGTTTGCTCCTCTGTACAGCCTGTACTGTCATAGACATTTGTACTCTGCACACTGCCCTGTGTCTCTTCTGAGCGCGTGCAGTGTGCTGCCTGTGTGAGTGTGAGTGTGCACGAGTGTGTGTGTGCACATGTGTGTGTGTGCACGTGTGTGTGCAGCTTCAGTAAACTGTCATATCATTTGTCACTCCTGTTCTATACTTTTATAATACCTCTGGTAGGATGTATCCTGTATTATTGTGTCTTTGAATTTAGAACGACTCTAATGCTTATCTTATCGTACTGTTCTTCGTAGCAGAGAAACTGTTCAAAAGATGTACAACAAGCGTTATCAAACTCTCATTTTTTTATTTCATTATCTTCAATATTTTTTAAAAATGGTATGTAATTATTTTTCCACAGTATTACATAAATAAAAGCACTGTTTTTTTATTAAACCTGTTGCTCTTTCTTCAACAAAATGTTACATTTTACACTGTAAAAATGAAACAACCGGGCCCTGACACACACCGAGCCCAGACACACACCGGACCCTAACACACACTCGGCCCTAAGACACACCGGGCCCTGACACACACACCGGGCCCTGACACACACACCGGGCCCTGACACACAGTCTGTTGACCTGATCCACGACGTTTGAAAGTCCTGGATTTGGTGATTTGTACAAAGACTCAATTGGAGTTGGAATTTCAAATCTTCTCTCTTCAAAATAACAAGAATATAGTGATTTTAAAGGTTCACTGTGTCACTTTTCAGATGGGAGGTCTTCAATAAGTTTATTATTTCCATACAGACGTTATTGCGTCGCCTGAAATGCTCCACAGTGTGGCATCAAACATGTCTATCTCCATGGAGACCAGCAGGTGGAGCCATAGGGCCGCGTTACATTTCACTGAGGTCAGATCACTGGAAAGGTGACGCAACAACACACACTTACAAAACAGTCCAAGCAAAGCAGTAACCACGGAGACAAGCCAGGAAAATTACGTAGTATAACTTTAATCAGAATGCCCAACAATGCATCATAATAAATAACTTCACAAAATTGAAATAAAGAAGAAAAAACATCTGAAGCACATCATCGCAAACTTTATTCTCTCCAAAAGCATCAAGTTATATTTTAGATTTAAGGTGCGTTCACGGTCACCTGGGAATTCCTCACGACTCCGTACGATACACGCACATCGAAAAAAAATAAAAACACCTAATTAATATCGCGATATATTTTGCACACCTCATAGTTCACACAATTTTAGCTCAGTTTAGTCCTGAAATAGACTTGGTTTAGTTCCTGGTTTAGTCCTGGTTCAGACCGACCTGATTTAGTCCTAGTTTAGTCCAGGTTTAGTCCAGGTTTAGTCCTGGTTTAGCTCATGTTTAGTCCTAGTTTAGTCCTTGATTAGTCCTGGTTTAGCCCTAGTTAAATCCTGGTTAAGTCCTGGTTAAGTCTTGGTTTAGTCCTGGTTTAGTCCAGGTTTAGTCCTAGTTTAGTGCAGGATTAGTCCCGGTTTAGTCCTGGTTTTAGACCTGGTTTAATTCTAGTTTAGTCCTAGTTTAGTCCTGGTTTAGTTCTGGTTTAGGCCTGGTTTAGTCCTGGATTAGTCCTGGTATAGACCTGGTTTAGTCCTGGTTTAGGCCTGGTTTAGTCTTGGTTTAGTTCTGGTTTAGGCCTGGTTTAGTCCTGGATTAGTCCTGGTATAGACCTGGTTTAGTCCTGGTTTAGGCCTGGTTTAGTCCTGGTTCAGACCTGATTTAATCCTAGTTTAGTCCAGGTTTAGTCCTGGTTTAGCCCAGGTTTAGTCCTGGTTTAGTCCTAGTTCAGTCCTGGTTTAGTCCTAGTTTAGACCTGGTTTAGTCCCAGTTTAGTCCTAGTTTAGTCCTGGTTCAGTGCTGGTGTTAGTCCTGGCTTAGTCCTAGTTTAGTCCAGGTTTAGTCCTGGTTTAGTCCTAGTTTAGTCCTGGTTTAGTCCTAGTTCAGACCTGGTTTAGTCCCAGTTTAGTCCTAGTTTAGTCCTGGTTCAGTGCTGGTTTAGTCCTGGCTTAGTCCTAGTTTAGTCCTGGTTTAGTCCTAGTTCAGACCTGGTTTAGTCCCAGTTTAGTCCTGGTTTAGTCCTAGTTTAGTCCTGGTTTAGTCCTGGTTTAGTCCTGGTTCAGTGCTGGTTTAGTCCTGGCTTAGTCCTAGTTTAGTCCTGGTTTAGTCCTGGTTTAGTCCTGGTTTAGTCCTGGTTTAGTCCTGGTTTAGTCCTAGTTTAGTCCTCGGTTTAGTCCCCTGCTTCGTTGATCCCTGCGCACATGTAATACCACCACGATCCTGCGGGGCGGCGCTCTCACTCTCTTACTGTTCTCGCCGTGATGTGAGAAGAAGCCGTTTACGTCACCGCAGTTTGAGCCAAGATGGCGGCCACGATGCTGAGGTCGCTGTGCAGGCTCCGACGTCCTTCAGCCAAACTCCTGTCCCGCGGCGGCTTCATCTCCCCGGGCTGCACCGCGCTCCAGAACCGGTACCGCACAACAAACTTAAACCCGACGCGTCCGAGGGGTTTGGAGCTTTTTAACGCGCCTGTCATTGCGTCTGTCTCCCCGGTGCTAACGCGACACTAGCCGGCGTGCTAATGCGCCCGCAGGAGATTTGTAAAAACATCGAGACCTGAAGAGATTAAAGATGAAATTATTTAGTTTTAGACGCGATCTGACTTTACTGCACGATGTTAGATTTATAAGATTTTTTTAAAATAATATTTCTTCGCTGTTTATAAGATAGAGATGAGAGTTTGTTTACAAGTTGGCTGCAGGTCAAATTCTCTTACAAAATCAAAACAGGTTTAAGGTGAACAGACCAGGACTAGACCGGGACTAAACCAGGACTAAACAAGCTCTAAACCAGGTCTAAACCAGGTCTAAAGCAGGATTAAACCTTGACTAAACCAGGATTAAACCTGGTCTAAAACAGGACTAAAGCAGGACTAATCTAGGACTAATCTAGGACTAAATCTGGACTAAACCTGGACTAAACCTGGACTAAACCTGGACTAAACCTGGACTAAACTGGGGACTGAACCAGGAACTGAACTAGGTGTGAACCTGGACTAAACGAGGGACTAAACGAGGGACTAAACGAGGGACTAGACCGGGACTAGACCGGGACTGAACCAGGTCTGAACCTGGATTTAATCCAGGACTGAACTGAGACTGAACCAGGACTAAACTAGGGACTGAACCGGGTCTAAACCGGGTCTAAACCTGGACTAAACCTAACTAACCTCACGATTAAACTAGATCTAAACCGGGACTAAACAAAGACTAAACCAGTACTGAACCAGTGTCTAAACTAGAAGTGCAGAATCTGATCTTTTGAACACTTCAGAGTCTCGGAGCGACTGGTTTTACTAGAGACGAGATCACGCTCACAGCTTTCAATGCTGTGATCCGCGGACACGTTTAAAAATCGCCAAACAGCAAAACAGAAAAATCCTGTAGTGTGTGACGACCTTTACTTTGTTCTGTCTGTATTCCCAGTAGTGAGTATTTGTGTTTTATGAGTTGTTGTTTGTGTTGTTTGTGTTCAGGCAGAAGCAGTGGCAGCCCGATGTGGAGTGGACGGAGCAGTTCGCCGGAGCGGTCATGTATCCCACGGCTCTGAACGAGAAGTGGAATCCTCCTCCATGGAACGGTATCGGCTTTTGATTTGTCTGTTTAGTCTAACGGGAAATCTCGGACCGCTCTGTGAACAAGACTTAGATTTAAAAACCTGCATTTCTCTGAGAAGAAAACCAACTGGAACAACAAGGCACCAATGACTGCTAAGTGTTTAAAGTGCATATGACAGGGTTATAAGATTCTAAAATTTTAGACTTTATTTGTTGGGGTAATACCTGTTGTAAATATAAATTACAGTTTTACACCAATCAAGAAGCTATTTGTGAAGAAAAGTAGAAAAATCCATTCACGAAGAGGAGCGGGAGGGTGCACACTAGGGATGGGCATGATTAATCGATAATTGATCATTAAGAATTTCATCGATTACGTTCATTTTAAGTGACAAACCGAATGTAGGTTGCTGTGCGTAGCGTGACCAAACAGGGGTCCGTACATGTAGCTCTGCACTCAGAAGGAGCGAGCAAACACAAACAGTCGGTCAGTCTGCAACGCAAATGCGTATTTAACGATGACTTTGTACAAGAAATTCCGTTGCGTTCGGGACAAGTGTGAGTCCATGTGCACAGTGTACAAAGCAGCACATATGTTTCGGTGTCCAGTGGGAAAAAGTTTTGCCAGGTGAGAGTCGCGCAATGTGGATGACGAGGCCCCACCTCCCTCCCCCCGTACGGTGTCCTGGTTTTGACAAACACAAATCTGGTCACACTAACCTGTATTCACCTGAGTCATGTCTTTTAATCCAACACAAGTTGAACCACATCAGCGACACAAGAGCTGGAGTTTTATCTTCGCTTAGTTTCTGCAAATTAGCGATGCGGTTTTAAGTTTCGTTTTTGTGAGAGTTGCGCAAAACTGCGTTAAACACATTATAATGTCAAACAGATTGATGTGGCTCTAGAATCGTTATGTTTATATGTCGTAAAGTTGAATTTATTTATGCAGATTAGTGCAGATAGTAATAATAATGATGATCATTTTAATATAAACACGTTAATGATTAATCGATAATCGATCGTTAATTCTTCCGACGATCGATTAAGAAAATTTCATCGAATGCCCGTCCCTAGTGCACACGACGACCATAGTTTTGTGACGATTCATGTGGTGCGGGGGCCACTCGTTGTCATGGCGACCGCTTTAACTATAAAACGTTTTGGGAAAGACTGGAATATGAATTGAAAGCAACTAAAAACCTTACACTAAATTTCTTATAAATGTGGTTTTAATTTGGTAAACTGGATATGTTTTATTGTGAAAGGAACTGGACAGGATGCACAATTTAAAGGTTGTATAGAGGATTTTTTAAGGGAAGAGAAATACAGCGACCGTCTTTTTTCAAATGTTGTGCATGTGTGACACCACCTTCCTCCTCCACAGCTCCTCCCGCCTCTTTACTCTGGAAATCACGTTTGTTTATATCCAGTGCGCGTTCAGAATTACTGTTGAAGTGACCTGTCTAGAAATAATTTAGCGAACGATGCATCCGTTTTTAGACCTTTCGTCTGCTTCAGTCGCGCCATCGCTGGAAGGGATCTCCAGGAATAACCTCAGTTTGTCTTTGCTCCTTTTCCCCTTCTCTTCTTTTTTCAGCAACCTCAAAATTTGACTTTCTTTTGCGGCGAGCTGGTCGTGGATTCTCGTCCGCCATCGCAACAAACTTTGTGCGAACTGCAAAGAAGCTACAATTAGAAAAAAGCCTCTTAAGAACCGCTGCATAAACCACGTAATCCCAGCGCGCCGACGAGTCAGTTACACTAGGGTGTTTGATTGACAACCTAACAGCCAATAGAAAATGAGGCAGCCTTGTTTTCTATTGGCTGATGTTTATCTGGCCTCAACACCTCCACAGTTGATAGATTTTCATTCTTTTTTTTGTTTTTTGGCCATCATAATTACAAGGCTGCTGCGTCTCTGTAATGGTATTTTAAACTTTCATTGACAATTTGAAACAAACAAAAAAAAAAATCCTCCATACAACCTTTAACCCCCATCTTCACTATTCAAAAACAAACTAAAAGAAATTGTGTTGCTGCTGTGTTCAATAACGGTAATAATGGTAGCCTGCACTACATAAAACAAACGTCATCATCACTGCGGATCTCAGATGAGTTTTTTCTGGTCAGTGGGCGGCAGGTTTCAGTCCCGTTTGTGTCCATCTTGATCCCTGCGACTATGTGGAGCGCACGTCTTACTCGCTGACTCCTCCTCTCTGTTGTGTGAGGCCGTCACTCGAGCATAGGACGAGGTTGGAGCCCGGAGACAATGACATCGTTCATTTGGGCGTCCTGCTCAAGCCCCACGACTCTTTTTTTTTTTTTTTTCCAAGCATTGTGAAGAGCTCGTCCTTTTCATCTTTCAGGATGTGCAGCGTTTTCACGTTTTTTCACCTGATGCCCAGTCCTGCTTTATCTTCTGAGTTTGAAATTAGTGAAATATTGAAACTTAATGGTGCCCTGTGTAAAGTTACAGATCAGATCTATGGAGAGGTGACCCAGCTCACAATAATACAAATGGAAACAAAACAATAACACTCCGTTTCAGTGAGTGTGTTTAACGTGAAACCTTTTTGTCCCCTCAGACGTGGACCCTCCCGCTGAGAAAGACGTGTCCAACCTGACCATAAACTTCGGGCCCCAGCACCCGGCGGCTCACGGGGTCCTGCGGCTCGTCATGGAGCTGAGCGGGGAGTCGGTCAAGAAGTGTGACCCCCACATCGGCCTCCTGCACCGCGGCACCGAGAAACTCATCGAGTACAAGACGTACCTGCAGGTAACAGACAGAACTCACGGTTTAAAGCGACAGGGTCTGACAAATGTGTGGGTTTTAAAGGAGCATCGTGTAACTTTCCTGGTCTGGAGGCGTCGTCAAATGCTTTTTGCGATAGAGATTTTATTGCTTTGTCTGGAATGTTTCACAGTTTGGCATTAAACCTTTCTATCATTATGGAAACCAAACCAGACCAAGTTCCAGGTCAGATCTGTGGAGAGGCGACTCCGTTCACAGTCAGAATGTTTGTTTTTCTCTGTATTTTTGAGCGAAAAAACCTGCATCTGTAATTAAATAAATGTAAAGTAGAGCTGTTTAATGTCACACTGTGGAACATTTCAGACAGAGGAATGACACGTCTATAGAACCAAGCAGGTGACGAACCCTCCACCAAAAAGTTACACAATGCAGCTTTAAAGTCCTGCTGTGTTTTAGGAGATAATGCAGATGTCATTTGGCGAAACGCTGATGTTTCAGTGAAATGTGTCAGATAGTTTTTTTTGTTGTTTTTTTTTTTAAACTTTGTTTTTATTAGGACATTTTAGTTATGTATATCACATACCACATATTTACATACACAGATTATTAGTATTGTGAAACAAAATAAATCAAAAGACCGACCAAAAAAGGAAAAATTAAAAAATAAATAGAAATAAAATACGAGGCCATCGAGCTAGTGACATCTGCAAAGATGTAAAAAACATTTTTACATTAAGTTTTGTTTTGACTGTAAGATTTCCACTTTTTCCAATATAGTTCTCCTTTGTCTGAGGAGTGTCTTAAAGAAAATGTTATTCATTCCATAATGAATTTCGTTGATTATATCAGTCCATTCTGAAACGGTAGATAAGTTTGTTTTGACATAAATATATTTTGTGCTGACATGCTTGAGTTTTATCCAGTTTTGAAAATGATTTAATCATTTTATGAAAACAAATAGAGTTGAGAGTTGATGCTGTATTATGGCAAATTGTGAAATTCTTCAAAAATTTTAAGAAAAAAAAAATAAATTTTTTTTAATGGCCTATTGTTTATTTGTAGATATCTCGGATCTCTTGATGATGTGTTTAAATTTAATTAAATCTTAACAATATGTCTGTTGCACTGAATGACATTTTTAACAATAAAATAAATACATAAATTCAAATCCCAATTACTTTTTTAAAAAAAAGTAAAAAAAAAAAAAAAGTTTTAAAATCATATGAAAAAACTGATGGATTTTTACGTAAGAGCGGTTCGATCCGTAATATTTTTACACATAAAACATGCTTCTTTTTTGTTTCCACTTTGTCAACATTTATGATTATTGTAAACAGTTTAATCTCAAACATTTTTAAGATAAATCTGACATTTTCTGGTGTGAAAGTGAAGAAAAAGTGGCATTATCACCTCACATGATTTATTTTTTCTACGTCAACATGTTTCATTCTAGAGTCTTTACATTAAAGTTCCTGTGGCACCACCTTGTGATGTCATGAAGTAGTAGTTTTCAAGTTAGCAGCTCCCTATTTTCTCCCTATTTTTTAGTTTTTATTTGGAAAGTGCAAATATTATACAGACAGATTTCCAATTAAAATGTGACAGCGTTTGCATTTTTTTGTATGGTAAAAAAAAAAAAAAGAAGAAGGAAATCCTTTAAAAAAGACTGAACTATTTAAAGGAACAGAGGAGCTGAGTTTGGCAATTCCAGGTCTGAAATCATCCAAATGTGAAGGTGGAAAAGAGAGTTTTCAGTTTGAGAGAAGAACTCCACCTAAATCTGCAGGGTTTGTGTGTTTAAACGTGTAAATGAAACAAAAAACAACTCCAGGTTTGTTTTTAATGATCATAAAAACTTCAAACATGTGTAAATGAGTCTTTGTCACATGGAAAAAGTTGAATTTTGAAATAAGAAAAGCTGTATGTAACATTTGTGTATATTGTAAATGTTTCTTCTTAGAAGTTTAGAACAGTTTTCTCTTTTCAGGAGCAGAAGTGAAGACATAGTGGCATTATATCCTGCTTCACGTATTTCTCCAGAATGAGTGTCTCATCTTAGAAAGGGCGAGTTGGTTCATTCTGAGAAGTCCCTCGTCATCTCACTTCTTGTTTTTTTTTTGTTTTGTTTGTCCTTCAGGCCCTGCCGTACTTCGACCGCCTCGACTACGTGTCCATGATGTGTAACGAGGAGGCTTATTCTCTGGCCGTGGAGAAGCTGCTCAACATCCAGGCCCCGCCCCGCGCCCAGTGGATCAGAGGTGGGACCAGCAGTAGTTTTGAGGAGAAATTGAGAAAAAAAAAGGCTGATAAAATTTTTCTGACAACCAAAGACATAGTGATTAACAGGGGAGTAACGATACAAAAATCACAGTTCGGTTCGTACCTCGGTTTTGAGGTCATGGTTCGGTCCATTTTCAGTTCAGTTTGGGAACAAAATGCGAAACCATTTGTGTGTTTATTAAAGCAATTTGGGTAACACTTTATAATAACTACACCTTATTTAGCCTCAATAAAGCATGAACAAAGACTTAATTAATAATGAACAAATACTTAATTAAAGCATAATTAGTCTTCACTTTACAAAAGCTCTTGAAAAGACTTAACAGGTCATAGCTGCTTGAATGAGCATTGCATTGCAGTATTAGTAAATCATTCTCTCATGGCTTACTAATCATTAATAAATGTTCAAATCTGTTCACAAATATGCATTTACAAATACACAAGTGGTTAGTTTATGGGTAAGTAAGTATAAAATAAAATAATACACATACAAGTGGTTAGTTTATGGGTAAATAAATATAAAATAATTATGAGTAACTATTTACAGCACAAGCTAATTAAGTGCAAGTTAAGTGCTAATTAAGGTATTAGTTAAGTAGTTATTAAGCCTGAATGACCCTTAGTTAAGTATTTGTTCATTATTAATTAAGTCTTAGTTTGTTCATGCTTTATTAAGGCTAAATAAGGTGTAGTTATTATAAAGTGTTACCACAATTTGTTTTAACATTATAAAAACAGGAAAATAAAATAAAGTGCTGCTTGGTAATACTAAAAATTTAAATAAAATATTCTCAAATAAGCAACAAATGTTTGAAATATTGTAAAAAAAAAAAAAAAAATTCCTTGTAAACAGTAAACAAAACTTTTCAAAAAGTAAAGAGCTGCAATAACAGTTCCAGCATGAAGTTTTACTCAAGCTTCATAATTTTGGCCAGAAAAAACGGCGAAAGGCGAAAGTGACGACGCTAGTTTTGCAGGATTCACGTGGTTCGGAGGGACGTGGTCAAGGAGGTCGCTCTAACTATAAAGCTCTGTGGGAAACACGGACATGTTCCTCGTGAATATTAAAGAGCCGAGCCTCCATGTAGCTGCACATGTAGTGGTGAAATACACTGTATTTTCCGGGGTATTAGTCGCTCTGGATTATAAGACGCACTGTCATTAAATGGTCTATTTTCGAACTTTTTTCACAAATAAACGGCGTGGGACTTTAATTATTTTTTATTTTTAGCTCTTCAAAATATCGCAATAAATATCGTACCGTGAGATGCGTATCGTGATATGACTGTACTGTGAGATTTGGATATATTTAAATCCCTAGAATATGACAATACATGTTTTACCAAATGTTGGTCAAAGCATTTTGTAATGTCATTCAGTTATTATGTGTAATATCATGAGCTTTCCCACGATATCGCAATAAATATCGTACCGTGACGATATCGTATCGTGAGACTTGGATATCGTTACACCCCTAACTGATAGACAAGGGTCCAAAGTTACAAATTACATTCACTCACATTACTGTAATGGAGTAGTTTTTATGTACCGTATTTTCTGCACTATTAGTCGCTCTGGATTATAAGACGCACTGTCATTAAATGGTCAGTTTTTGAACTTTTTTCACAAATAAACACGTGGGACTTTAAACGAAACCCAACAGTGTGATGGGTGAGTGGTTTTGTTTGTTTGTTCGTTCACGGTGACTCTGGGCTTTGTTCAGTTGTGGCGTGTAGGGAGGGTGTGTCTGGGACCAACGGATTGTCGGCGTGTTCGCAGTGACTCGGTTGTTCAGTCGTGTCTAGAAGCGGCACGTCGCGCTCGCTTTTTCGGTTCGTTCCTCCGTTCCTCGTCGGCGTGGAGTGACGAGTGTGTCTGTGGGTGTGTTTCGCTGTGCGGTCGCTGTCTGCTCCGTGCGTGTTTGCGGCTTTGTAGTTTACTGAAGTCGTACTGGGACACCCGAGTGGATTCGTGTATGGGGCGCTCTGGATTGTGGGGCGCAGTCTTTTTTTGATGCGGTTAGAGGCTTAAGCGCGCGTGTAATAGCCCGGAAAATACGCTAAACACACACACATATTACTCGAATTCACTCGTGCACAGAACCCAGCTCCCCGTATCGAAACAGTTCGGCACGAATACATGATTAGACTTGTGATTTATCGGATTCTGTCGATAGTTCACATTTTAAACATGTCCAGAAGAATTAACCGTGACACTTAAATAACAAATAACGTATAATTATGGTTGTTCTGATAATGAATAAACTGAATAAACCACCACTTAATTCCGAATAATAAATTTTCATTAGGAATTAAGCTTTTACATGGTCTTTTTAAAGCAGATTTAATTTTTATTCAGGATCAAATCATTTTTATTTGAAATTAAAGCTCTCATGTAAACGTGACAAGTGCCTCCTTATTAGAAAATAGTAAAAATAAAGATATTATGCGTGTCCAAACTTTAGACTGGTCGTGTGTATTGTATATCCCTCGTGTATTTATGTGTTATGTTTTTGTGCAGTTTTGTACGGAGAGTTGACCCGTATCCTCAACCACATCATGGCCATCACCACCCACGCCCTGGACATCGGCGCCATGACTCCGTTCTTCTGGATGTTCGAGGAGCGGGAGAAGGTGAGACGATCTTTTTATAAACGCTCTATCCGCTCTAACATGAAGTGTTCTAATATGTTCTTTTTACCGTTTTTCTCTCAGATGTTTGAGTTTTACGAGAGAGTTTCCGGCGCCCGCATGCACGCCGCTTACGTACGACCTGGAGGAGTGCACCAGGTCAGGAAAACACTTCACTGATTTTTATCTTTATTTTTTTTTTTATCAGTTTCTAAAGTTTCGTGTGGTAACAACAAGAAATGTTCAAGTGTTTTTAAAGAAGCTCCTACACACTAACGTTTGCGATGTCGTTCAGAAGGAAGTTTATCTAAGAGTTGTTCAAGGTTTAACACAGAAATGAACTGCGGCACAATTTAAAGTAGGATGTAGACTCCCGGTCAGATGTTTTTAAATTTCATGTTTCCTCATTTCACTTTCCACTGTAGATTTTCACTGAAGGCTTCAAAAAACTGTGAAAGGCCCAGTTTGGAGTGTAGGAAACAAAAAAATAAACTCAAAATAACTCTAAACCTGTTTTAGATTTAAAAAAATAAATAAATAATCAAATTAAAATATCCACCCTTAGTTGAAAGACACTTTTAAAACATCAAGCAAAAAAGTATAAATCAAAATACCAAATAAAAAAAATCAAACTAATAAAATAAAAGAATCTATAAAATTGCAATCAAATTATTTGTGTAATTGTGTAAAATATTCGTCTTTGCCTTTTTTTGTTTTTGTTCCATGTTTTTCTCAGTTTTGTTTTTTCTTTTGTTCTGATTCTTCTCGTTTGACTTTTTGGTGCAGTTTTGGCAGTGTCGGGGAGTAACAGATTACATGTACTGGAGTTATGTAATCAGAGTACAAATGATGAGTAACTGTATTCAGTTACAGTTACTGTTTCAGTGAGTGGTAATTGGATTACAGTTACTTGGTTGAAGTAAATGGATTACACAGAGGGATTTTCCTGTTTTCACATTTTGGGCTATTCCCTTTTTTTTTTTTTTTTTTTTCGGTAATTCCACTCATTGCCGGACTCTAAACCAGGTCTAAACCAGGTCTAAACCAGGTCTAAACCAGGTCTAAACCAGTTCTAAACCCAGGTCTTAACCAAGACTTAACCAGGTCTTAAACCAGGTCTAAAACCAGGTCTAAACTAAACCAGGTCAAAACCAGGTCTAAAACCAGGTCTAAAACCAGGTCTCAAACCAGGGACTAAACCAGGTCTAAACCAGTTCTAAACCCAGGTCTTAACCAAGACTTAACCAGGTCTTAAACCAGGTCTAAAACCAGGTCTAAAACCAGGTCTAAAACCAGGTCTAAACCAGGTCTCAAACCAGGACTAAAACCAGGGTCTAAAACCAGGACTAAACCAGGACTAAACCAGGACTAAACCAGGACTAAACCAGGACTAAACCAGGTCTAAACCAGGTCTAAACCAGGACTAAACCAGGTCTACACCAGGTCTAAACCAGGTCTACACCAGGTCTAAACCAGGTCTAACACCAGGATTTAACAGGACTAAATCCTGCTGTGTGGACGTGTCTCCTCGTATCAATAATATTTTTAATTTGGTTCAGTAAAGTCTGGACTTTTTTATTTTCTTTTATCAGACAAAACATTTTATGTGAAGATTTCCTCGTCTTTGTTTCTCTACAGCAAATCAAATAATCCAAAGTAATCAGATTACATTACTCACTTTAAGTAATTTAATGTATTATGTTACAAACTACATTTTGGTGTGTGTAATCTGTAATCTGTAGGGGAAAACATGTTAAAAGTCACCTTCCTGACTCTGGTGACAGGTGGGCGGGGTTTCCGTGATTCATTTCCATTGGCTCATTTATATTTGACTGACAGTTGAGCCTGGAGCTCCTGAAGCTGTCGTGGACGTTTCTGTTGTAGTTTTGGCGGTTTGTTGTTTGTCCAGAACTTCCACTGCATAAACAGAATCAGGTTGTTCCAGAAAAACCGTCCACCTGAAAACGCTGAATATAAGAAAAACTCTGAGCAACAAAACTTCAACAGGAAACGTCCACAACAGCTTCAGGAGCTTCAAACTCAGCTGCAAAACTGAGAAAGATGTGAAACAAAAATAAAAGAGGCAAAAACTGATATTTTACAAAATTACACAAATAATTTGATTACAATTAGTTTTTATTTTATTTTTTGTTAGATTTTTTTACTTGGTATTTTGATTTATACTTTTTCCCTTGGTGTTATAAAATCGTTCTTTGAACTATTTGACTCTAAATTGATTAAATATCACAGTGCTGTAAAGTAAAAGGTGGATACACTGAGGATTTGCATCTAAAATATAAAAATATATATAGTTGAGTTCCGTAACTTTCTTTCTAATTCTGTATATCTTGTGTCATTTATCTGATGTCTCCCATATCTATATAAAATGTTAAAAGGAAAAAGAAAAAAAAGTATAACACACCCAGATGCCCGATGGCCAAAAGCTTTTTTAAAATTTTTAAAATAATGTTTTGGCAAAAACCCTTCATCAGATAATTTTTCTTGCTTTAGAAAGAAAAAAAACAACATTCAGTTAAGTTAATTACAATACCAGTCAAAAGTTTAAGATCTGAGTTACTCACATAATAAATAACACTTACTGCATTTAATATGTCACCAAACAAGCAAAAATTTAAACCTAACTCCATCAGAGTTTCAGATTCATGTCCCAAATATAAATGAAAAAATGATGTGATGAATAGAATCTCAACAACAACCATTTTCAAAACATTAAAAGCGGTAAACACAATGAAAAACACTGAAGGAAATTTTTTACTGGTAGTGTAGCCAACTGAAGGTTTGGTTTTCTCAAATACTAAATAAATACAGAATTTTTCAGATGTGTGTCCCAAAAATGTGCACTTTTTACACATAAATGAAAACATGACCTGATGAAAAACATTTGCACAACACACATTTTTTCTTAAATTTATGCCAGTATTCATTTAAAGGTTGTATAGAGGATTTTTTAAGGGAAGAGAAATACAGCGACCGTCTTTTTTCAAATGTTGTGCATGTGTGACACCACCTTCCTCCTCCACAGCTCCTCAGTAGAAACATCTCCTCCCGCCTCTTTACTCTGGAAATCACGTTTGTTTATATCCAGTGCGCGTTCAGAATTACTGTTGAAGTGACCTGTCTAGAAGTAATTTAGCGAACGATGCATCCGTTTTTAGACCTTTCGTCTGCTTCAGTCGCGCCATCGCTGGAATGGATCTCCAGGAATAACCTCAGTTTGTCTTTGCTCCTTTTCCCCTTCTCTTCTTTTTTCAGCAACCTCAAAATTTGACTTTCTTTTGCGGCGAGCTGGTCGTGGATTCTCGTCCGCCATCGCAACAAACTTTGTGCGAACTGCAAAGAAGCTACAATTAGAAAATGCCTCTAAGAACCGCTGCATAAACCACGTAATCCCAGCGCGCCGACGAGTCAGTTACACTAGGGTGTTTGATTGACAACCTAACAGCCAATAGAAAATGAGGCAGCCTCATTTTCTATTGGCTGATGTTTATCTGGCCTCAACGCCTCCACAGTTGATAGATTTTCATTCTTTTTTTTGTTTTTTGGCCATCATAATTACAAGGCTGCTGCATCTCTGTAATGGTATTTTAAACTTTCATTGACAATTTGAAACAAACAAAAAAAAAATCCTCCATACAACCTTTAAGAGTTTCTTTTGCTGCACATGAGCACAACACAATATCTGTGACATTTAAATCTCGTCCTGTATTAAATGTTCGTCTGTTTCAGGATATGCCGTTGGGTTTGATGGACGACATCTACGAGTGGTGCAAGAACTTTTCCATCCGGATCGATGAAGTGGAAGAGGTAAGTTTTTCATTTATCTAACTTAATTCTCTCTTCAAAACTCACTTTCTTTTACATTTTAAACTTTTGTGAGCCAAAACGGGACTGCAAGATTATTTATCACAATTTAAACAAAATCACAATTTGCAAATCACAAAGTACCTTGAGTTCCAACAACAAAATCTCCCGTTTTTTTCTGCATAAACAACTGCATTTTTATTTTTTTAACATTCTGAAATTGCCAAGTCTGTAAGTTCTTAAACTCTGGCCAGTGTTCTCTAATACCTAAACTTCTGTGTCATGTTTTGTTACTGACTTGTTTGCGCAGGGTCAGGTGCTAAATATAAAACTGAAAAGGCCCCGTCCTTAACCTTAAATCTTTCCGTTTCAGAAGTCGCACAAGGACGTGACACTTGTGTTCCGCTCCTCTCTGTGCTGCTGCTGCTGCTGCTTTTACCGCCCATATAACTCTCTTCTGATCTACACAACCGGTCAAAACTTTTACAACACCACACTTTTTCCATTTTCTTTACTGTTTACTGTTGACCAAAACGTATTCTGAACTTTTGACTCGTGAAAGTGTCACCTGAACACACTCGCGGCTCGTTCTTTTTACAACAGAAATCAAATATTGTTCAGAAAGTTCGTCCCGAGTCTGTCGCAGAAGTTTCCATAAATAAATGTGTGGCGCTTGTAGGTCGCTTCACTCTTCAGTCTTCAGCTCGATGGAGTTTAAGTCTGGACACTGTGCTGCTGCTGGACACTCCAGGTTTTCAAGTTTTACCATCTTGTTCTTTTTTCCTGAGGTACCGTATTTTCTGCACTATAGGGGCTCTGGATTAAAAGGCGCACTGTCATGGAATGGTCTATTTTTGAACTTTTTTCCACAAATAAACCGCACCAGACTATGAGGCGCATTAAACGAAACACAACAGTTAGATAAGTCAGTCAAACTTTAAAGGTTGTATAGAGGATTTTTTAAGAGAAGTGAAATACAGCAACAGTCCTTGTGCATGCGTGACACCACCTCCCTCCTCCGCAGCTCCCTCAGTAGAAACACCTCCTCCCGCCTCCTTACTCTAGAAATCACACTTGTTTACATCTGGTGTGTGTTCAGAATGACTGTTGAAGTGACCTGTCTAGAAATAATTTAGCGACCGACACGTCAGTTTTTAAAATCCTTCGTCTGCTTCAGTCGCGCCTTCGCTGGAAGGAATCTCCAAGAATCACCTCAGTTTGGCTTCGCTCCTTTTCCCCTTCTCTTCTTCTTTCAGCGACCTCAAAAACTGACTTTCTTTTTGCGGTGAACTGGTCGCAGATTTTAGTCCACCATCGTGACAAACTTTGCGCGAGCTGCGAGGAAGTGACAGTTTGAAAAAGCCTCTAAGAAGCGCTGCATAAACCACGTAATCCCCGAGTCAGTTGCACTAGAAACGTAGGGAGTTTGATTGACAACCTAACAGGAAATAGAAAATGAGGCAGCCTCATTATCTATTGGCTGATGTTTATCTGGCCTCACTACGTCCACAGTTGATAGATTTTCATTCCTTTTTTTTTGGTCAACATAATTACAAGGCTGCTGCGTCTCTGTAATGGTATTTTAAACTTTCACTGACAATTTGAAACGAAAAAAAAAATCCTCCATACAACCTTTAAAGGTTGGGTAGAGGATTTTTTAAGGGAAGAGAAATACAGCGACACTCCTTTTTCGAATGTTGTGCATGCGTGACCCCTCCTTCCTCCTCCACAGCTCCCTCAGTAGAAACATCTCGTCCTGCCTCTTTACTCTGGAAATCGCGCTTGTTTACATCCAGCGCGCGTTCAGAATTACTGTTGAAGTGACCTGTCTAGATGTGATATAGCGACCGACACGTCAGTTTTTAGAGCCTTCGTCTGCTTCAGTCGCGCCATCGCTGGAAGAGATCTCCAAGAATCGCCTCAGTTTGTCTTGGCTCCTTTTCCCCTTCTCTTCTTCTTTCAGTGACCTAAAAAACGGACTTTCTTTTGTGGCGAACTGGTCGTGGATTCTCGTCCGCCGTCGCAACCAACTTTGTTCGAATTGCGAGGAACCGACAGTTTGAAAAAGCCTCTAAAAACTGCTGCATAAACCACATAATCCCTGCGCGCCGACAAGTCAGTTACACTAGGGAGTTTGATTGACGACCTAACAGCCAATAGAAAATGAAGCAGCCTCGTTTTCTATTGGCTGATGTTTATCTGGCCTCACTACGTCCACAGTTGATAGATTTTCATTCTTTTTTTTTTGGTCAACATAATTACAAGGCTGCCGCGTCTCTGTAATGGTATTTTAAACTTTCAATGACAATTTGAAACCTCCATACAACCTTTAACGCGTTCACAATAACTCTCACCTTTGTTCAATTGTAACACATAAAAAAAAATACTGTCTCCTTCTCTCATCCATTGCTCCCACGCAGCTCGCACTTTCACTTTATAACAGTCTTGAGTTTAAAGTCGGCGTTGTGAGCGTGTTTCTTGATAGATGCATTTTGATATTAAAAGGAATCACAGTATTGTATTTTCTGCACTATTATTCGCTCTGGATTATAAGACGCACTGTCATTAAATGGTCTATTTTCAAACTTTTTTCACAAATAATTCGCGTGGGACTTTAAAGGAAACCCAACAGTGTGATGGGTGAGTGGTTTTGTTTGTTTGTTCGTTCACGGTGACTCTGGGCTTTGTTCAGTTGTGGCGTGTAGGGAGGGTGTGTCTGGGACCAACGGATTGTCGGCGTGTTCGCAGTGACTCAGTTGTTCAGTCGTGTCTAGAAGCGGCACGTCGCGCTCGTCGCTTTTTCGGTTCGTTCCTCCGTTCCGTTCCTCGTCGGCGTGGAGTGATGAGTGTGTCTGTGGGTGTGTTTCGTTGTGCGGTCGCTGTCTGCTCCGTGCGTGTTTGCGGCTTTGTAGTTTACCGAAGTCGTACTGGGACACCTGAGTGGATTCGTGTATGGGGCGCTCTGGATTGTGGGGCGCAGTCTTTTTTTGATGGGGTTGGAGGCTTAAGAGTGCATCTAATAGCCCGGAAAATACAGTATGTATTACTCCTGATGCTCCTGACTACGGAGCCGTAACGCTGCAAGTGGAGCGGCTTTGTAGTTTACTAAAGTCGTACTAAGACACCCCAATAAATTCATATATAAGGCGCTCTGGATTATAAATCGCGCAGTCATTTTTGATTAAATTAAAGGCTTTTAAGTGCGGAAAATACTGTAGTTTTGGCAGAGCTTGGACTTGTGTTTTGTTCTTGTTTATCTTTTTTTTTTTTAACCTCTATCTGTTCAGGTCTTACCTTTTGTACCATTTTAAGCTCTTCATTGGACTTGAATTGCAATAAATAACTGGAAAAATGAGGGTGTTCTAAAACTTTTGACCGGTACTGTACGGTTCTGTGATGGAATTTTATACTGTGGAAAGATTTCTCTCAATCTGTCTTTGTGGAAATGAATTTGAGTCAGTTTGTTGTAATTTAGTGTCCTGTAGTTTATCCAGTGTCCCTATCAAATAAATGAATAAAAGTCTGACATGACTGTGAACATTCATTTGACGTCTAATCTGAACTTGTTCCCAGATGCTGACCAACAATCGTATTTGGAAGAATCGCACCGTGGACATCGGGGTGGTGTCTGCAGAGGAGGCGCTCAACTACGGATTCAGGTTCAGATTTTCACTCTCCTCCAACTTTTCTAAACTCGGCAGCTTAAAAAAAATTTCAAACATTTAGAAACAACCTCTCACTCTGTTTTTTTTGTTTTTGTTTTACTTGTTTCTAAGTTTTGTCTACATTCAGAAAACCTCAAATATATGAAAAAAGATTTACAGTCTGTGGTCCAAACTTTTGACTCTTGGTGTGAATTGTCGTCTTTTTTTTCTGTCCGCAGTGGAGTGATGCTTCGGGGCTCTGGAATCAAATGGGACCTGAGGAAATCGCAGCCCTACGACAAATACGACGAGGTGGAGTTCGACGTGCCCATCGGGACTAACGGAGACTGCTACGACAGGTGAGGAGGCTTTAGAACCGTTTGATAGATTTGGGTTTACAGAGTTTATCAGTGAAGAATCAACGCTTTTCTGTTGTAACAAACCCGTATTATGCTAAATGTACTTACTTTTCTGAGTATTTACAGACCTGGAATTTTATTATAGATCGTTTTAATCCAAACTTGCACTCAAAAATTGCTTCATTTGGATATTGCCAGTTTTTTTTGCGTCATAGACAAAACTCCAGACTTCTCCTGTGCAGTTTTTAAGCCCATAAACCATCTCCGGACTTATTCTGTGCTCAAAATGTGTTCACAACAAACGCACGGCTCCATCAGCAGAGAATTCACACATCCTAAGAGCGAGGAGAACGAACGATGAGAAATAATCAAATGAACCTGACAGCAGAGGGAGCTCCAATGCTTAAATTTGTCATTGGAAAAACATGTGTTTCCAAAGGCAGACATTATTTGAAGTTAGGAAATATAAAATTGCTTATCCCGAAGTGACCGAAAGCATTTCTAAAAGGCAGTTAAAGCCACAAGAATGCATACCTCGCCCACAGCCACATTTCAAACAGAGCTGAGAAACTGGGAAGTACCTGAAAGTTTAAAGAAAGGAAAGAAGAAGTGAGGAGGAGGAGTGCGGTCTGGACTTATGAGGAACAGTGTGATTGACTTCAAACTCCGCTCCTGCAGTCAGATGTTTGTAGTTATGCTGCATTCTCTTGCGCTTGGGACACGGGGAAAACTGACCTCCACCTCGAGAAAGTGCAGTGGAACGGCCACAAACTCGGGCGAGTTCGGCGCAGATCAAATCGGTTGGATTTATGTTATACAGCAAAAGTGTCAGCGCACACAGTGAACAGGGAGAACTGTCTTTTACGTCATTTTGATGTGTTAAGTTGTGTTTGTGTAGAGAAAGTGTCTCCACACGGGCTTGACAAAATCTGATCCCGTCAGATCTCAGAAGCTCAGCAGGGCCGGGCCGGGTCTGGTCCAGACTTGGATGGAGACACTGGGAAAATCAGGAGCCACAGGAGGCGCCAGTCGTTGTTGTGTCCTTAGGCAAAACACTTCACCCATATTGCCTAGTATGAAAGTGGTGTGTGTGAGTGATGGTGGTGGTCGGAGGGACCGATGACATTGATTCGCATGGCAGCTGCGCTTCTGTCAGTCTGCCCCAGGGCAGCTGTGGCTACAATAGTAGTTTACATCACTGGGTGTGGAGAGAAAAGAATAATGAATCTATAAATGCTCTGTAAAGCGTCTTTGTGACATATGTCTGTGAAAAGCGCTGTATAAATAAAATACTTTGTAGTGACATTTAGGCTCGGTTCAGTCTACAGCCTGAAGTTTTTATCGCCCTTGTGCTCCTGTATCTGATCTTTTAGTCTGGACGACACAGATCTGTGGGGTTTTTTTTTCAAATGTGACCCAGGACACTTGGATCTGTGCTCCTAAAATGATATATACCCGACCTTTTGACATGTGACTTCAGTCTGAACGGTCAGGTCACATTCATCCCACCTACACGTCAGGCTCAGAGTCTCGTCCATGAAGGGAAAGTGAGGTTAGAGAGTTTATTCATATTTGTGGGGACCGCTGTGTTCAGGACAAATTTGAGGGGTCTCATCAGAATCAGGCAGTTTTTGAAATGATTGCCAAAGAAATGTCTGAGCGCGGCTACAGTCGGTCCTGGCTCCAACGAAAAACAACGAAAAATAAAGAACCTACGAGAAAATACAAGGAGGCTAAAGACTCAAACAAAGCGGACGTGGACGTGTAACCTGAACATTTTACCAAGAACTAGATCGGATTTTGGGAGACGAGCCCAGAGTTTAGGCGACTTCCGTAAACTCTGAGCACGCTCGCTGTGTTTGACGTCGTCGTGTCCTCCAATGTTCATGCGAGACACTTTTGGACCCTGGACCTGCACGAACCGAACGAGGACTTCCTCTATCACCACATGACATCACAAGGTGTTTTTACAGTAGTTTGAGAGAAGAACTCGGTCTAAATCTGCGGGATTTGTGTTAAACAGAGATCAGAAAATGGCGTAATGTGGGCCGTTTTAAATACTGCAAAGAAAAAGCACAAAAGTTCGAGTTATCGTAATAATAATGTAGTAGTAGTAATTCTGACGGGCCTACGTGCATAAAACAAGTAGTATTAGTAGTAACAAGTAGTATTAGTCAAGATTTTATTAATAATTTTGCCTATTTTTTTTACTGATTTTGTTTTATTTTGGTGAAGTTAATAATAAAAATAGTTATGATTAGACAAACACGCAGAGTAAACACCGTGTTCTCCAGTGCTCATGCGGGACACTTTTGGCGCGTTTAAAGTTCACACTGGAGCTCACACACAAGTCAAGTTTAATTAGAAATGTGAACGACCTCGCAAAAAAAATGTGATTTCACAAAATAATCCGAATTGAGCATTAATCCCTGCAGTCTGAACGTAGCTTTTAGACTTTTTTTCACATCATTTGACAGTAGATGGAGTTTTTTTTTCTAAACATGTAATAATCAAACTGCCAGAATTGAGGCAGAATGTCAATAGAATATAAAATTTTAAATAGAGTTGATCAGAAACACCTGGCTGTAATCGGCGTAGTCCTGTGTGATGTCACCAACTACTTGAAATCCCAGAAGTCACTGAAAATGCCACACGCTCAGATTTAGGGTGTTTTTTTTTACTAGAAGGCTGCAAATTGACCTATATTATTACCAAAAAATTATTAGGAAGAGTAGATAACACTTTCAAAACACCAAATATACAGACGGGTGATTTTTGTGTTCAGTTCCACTTTCAGTTGTGGCTTAATTCAGGTCATGGTTTGGGTTTAGGTTAAGGTTTGAATCGGTTTCCAGGAAATAAATGCAAAGTCGGCGTGCGATGTCGCCACAAAGCGCAGAGACATGTTTGTGCGTTCGTGTTTTTTTTTGCAGGTACCTGTGTCGAGTGGAGGAGATGAGGCAGTCGCTCAGAATCATGCTCCAGGCCCTCAACAAGATGCCCGAGGGAGAGATCAAGGTGGACGACGCCAAGGTGGCCCCGCCGAAGAGAGCCGAGATGAAGGTACGGGAAAGACCGGAAAGTACGAGGAGCGGGTCCGAGGATGTTTGAGAGCTTTGGTTTAAATCAGAGGTCGTCAAACTGGGGCCCGCGCCCGCTCGGACCCGTCGACATTCCACCCGTTACCCGCCCGTGTCCGAGAAAAATCGCACACAAATTAAAATCGTTCTAACTGAAGCATCCGTCAGAATATATAACTGAACTATAACTGAATATAACAACTGAAAAGTTACAAGAATTACAATCACGAAATGAAATGAAACGGTTTCGCTTTCTTCAGTACGAACACTTCACAGGCTTTATTTACTGAGCAGAAGAAACACGCCACGGACTGAACCAAGACTAAAACGGGACTAAAACACGACTAAAATACGACTTAACCAGGACTAATCTACCACTGATTCCTGGACTGAACCAAGACTAAAACAGGACTAAAACGGGACTAACCAGGACTAATCTAGGACTGGTTCCAGGACTAAAATGGGACTAAAATGGGACTAAAATGGGACTAAAACGGGACTAAACCAGGACTAAGCAGGACTAATCTAGGACTGGTTCCAGGACTGAACCAAGACTAAAACGGGACTAATCTAGGACTAATCTCAGGACTGAACCAGGTTTGAACCGGGACTAAACCGGGACTAACCAGGACTAATCTAGGACTGGTTCCAGAACTGGTTCCAAGACTAAAAACCTGACTAAAACCTGACTAAAACGGGACTGAAACGGGACTAACCAGAACTAATCTAGGACTGATTCCAGGACTGCACCAAGACTAAAATGGAACTAAAATGGGACTAAAACGGGACTAACCAGGACTAATCTAGGACTGGTTCCAGGACTGAACCAAGACTAAAACGGGACTAAAACAGGACTAATCTAGGACTAATCTCAGGACTGAACCAGGATTGAACCAGGATTGAACCGGGACTGGTTCCAGGACTGGTTCCAGGACTGGTTCCAGGACTGGTTCCAGGACTGGTTCCAGGACTGGTTCCAGGACTGAACCAAGACTAAAACGGGACTAAAACGGGACTAAAACGGGACTAAAACGGGACTAAAACGGGACTAAAACGGGACTAAACTGGACTAATCTAGGACTGATTCCAGTACTGAACCAAGACTAAAACCAGACTGAACCGGGAGTAAACCAAGACCAAAACAAGACCAAAAGAGGACCAAAACAGGACATAACCAGGATTAACAAGGACTAATCTCTGTCTGATTCCGGGACTTAAACGGGACTTAAACGGGACTACACCGGGACTCACTGTTGGGACGGCTTGGAGTTGCGCCTGTGTAGACCGTCGGGTGACCGCAGGCGAAAGGACCGGAGTGCAGAGCTCCGCGCCGCACGGGTCTAAGCGCAGCTGTCGCCCGATCACGCTTTGCGGACACCCTGCTCCACGGACTCTGGGTTCTCCCTCGCTTAAGTCCAAGATTAGTCCTGGTTTAGTCCTGACCCGCCTGTGTGTAATCACTACCCTCCCACATACCCACCTGTAAAATTCCAGAACGTTAAAACCCGCCCGTTTCAGCGGGACTCTGGTGGGAACCCTGAATAAAACTCTTTGTGAGAAATCTCCAAATTTATCTTTCTCCAAATGTTCTCTTAAAATTTGTTGGGAAATGGCTCCACAAACCTCTGATATTAAACTATTAAAGTCTTTTCAACAACAAAATCATGTCTTAGGTGTTGAATAAAGGCACCATTTTCACTTTTGGGTATTTCTGCTGACACAAAACATGTCCAAACTCTCTGCGTTCTCACTCTTCCTGCTTTATAAATGTCAAACTCCTGACCTGTCCTTCTAAAATGTCTTAATGTCACGTAAAAAACTCGATCTTGGACGATAACAGAAAGTGTGTGTGTTGTGAAACCGTGTTGTGAGCACACACATTTCACGCCGCTGCCGCCTCCGTCGCAGCGCAAGTCAGCTTCCTGTTCCTCTTGACTGTCTCACATCTCTTTTTTTTTTTTTTTTTTTGTTTGTTTTGTTTTGTTTTTCAGACCTCCATGGAGTCGCTCATCCACCACTTTAAGCTGTACACCGAGGGCTACCAGGTCCCTCCAGGGGCCACGTACACCGCCGTCGAGGCCCCCAAGGTCAGAACTGCACACGGGACCAACACGGAGCTGACGGGAAAACAGGATTTAAAGTCACATTTATTGATTTTAATAAAAAAAAAAAGAATAATAATGTTGAAGTAAGGACTAGGACTTGAACAGGACTAGACCAAACCAGAGACTAAATCAAAACTAAACTGGGGACTAAAAGAAGGACTAAAATGGGGACAAAACATTGATTATACCAGAGATAGACCAGGACCAGACCAGGATCAAACAAGGACTAAAAGAAGGACTAAAATAGGGATGGAACTTTGATAGACGGATCAAACCAGGGACTAAACCAGGGACTAAACCAGGGACTAAACCAGGGACTAAACCAGGGACTAAACCAGGGACCAAACCAGGACTAAACCAGGGACTAAACCAGGGACTAAACCAGGGACTAAACCAGGGACTAAACCAAGGGACCAAACCAGGGACTAAATCAAGACCAAACCAGGGACTAAATCAAACTAAACCAGGGACTAAACCAGGGACTAAATCAAAACTAAACCAGGGACTAAATCAAAACTAAACCAGGGACTAAATCAAAACTAAACCAGGGACTAAGAGGGACAAAACATTGATTAGACCAGAGATAGACCAGGATTAGCCCAGGACTAGACCAGGACCAAACCAGGGACTATAAGAGGGACTATAAGAGGGACTTAAAGAAGGACTAAAAGAAGGACAAAACATTGATTATACCAGAGCTAGACCAGGTCCAAACCAGGGACTATAAGAGGGACTAAAAAGGAGGACTAAAAAGGAGGACTAAAAAGGAGGACTATAAAGGAGGACTATAAAGGAGGACTATAAAGGAGGACTATAAAGGAGGACTATAAAGGAGGACTATAAAGGAGGACTATAAAGGAGGACTAAAAAGGAGGACTAAAAAGGAGGACTAAAAAGGAGGACTATAAAGGAGGGCAAACCATTGATTATACCAGAGCTAAACCAGGGACAAAAAGAAGGAACACTGACTATACCAGGGATAGAGCGGGACCAGACCGGGACCGAACTGGGACTAAATGAAAAACTAGACCAGGGACTAAAAGGACTAGAAGGACTAAAAGAAGGATGAAAAAGCACTATTTTCTTCATTATTTGTCACCAAAATCAAAATGGAAAAAACTAAACAAATAACAGCTGTTTCCCGTTTCATCCAATTTTGACCCTTACGGACTGAACCAGGAGGACTGAACCAGGACTAAACCATCCAGGATTAGTCCAGGATTAGTCCAGGTTTAGTCCTGGTTTAGTCCTGGTTTAGTCCTGGTTTAAGTTTGGTGTGGAGTTTCAAAACACAGTGGAGGACTTCATGCATCACCACATGACATCATAAGTTGGAACAGACAAGAACTCAGCTTAAATGTGCAGGGTTTGTGTGTTAAACATGTGAATGAAACAAAAAAAAACACAACTCCAGGTCCGTTTGTGACGAGGAAACAACATTATAACATAGATCAGAAAATTACGTAATATCAGCCTTTCAAATAGTGCAAAAAAAAAAAAAAGTACAGAAGGATTGCGGTATCTTAGTAATAATGTAGTAGCAGCAGTAATTCTGACGGGCCTACATGCATAAAACAAGTAGTATTAGTCAAGATTTATTAATAATTTTGCCTATTTTTTTACTTATTTATGTTTATTTTGGTGAAGTTTTATCATTTTTTTTCCCAGTTGGACATGGCCTGTTCTGTTTGGGTTAATAATTAGTTAAAAATAAAAATACGCATCACAAAAATCCACTTTAAACACCAAAAAACACCTTTATTTTGATTCCAGTTTTCGATAATCTGTCAGAAAATTGCCGTCTTTCTTTCCTTGTGCATAAATTTCGACTCAGATGTTCCGTGTTGTTGATGACTCGGGTTGCAGAGTTCTGTTGTACAAGTCGACAACTCGGCGCCGCTTCCTGTATTTTGGTACTTTACTTTGCAGCTTTTTTTTGACACTTAACTGATGCAAAAGTGTGATAAATATTTACCACAGCTTCCACCAAGACCAAGTCAGGATTAAAAAAACACGAAAACCCACCGTACGCCCTTGAAGCTGTTTCATAAGTCTAAATGTTGTGTCATTTTTAATTTTTAAGTCTAAATGAGGGCAGAACTGAGGTCATTTTGTTAAATTCCTTCACCGGCCTGGGCTCACTGAAACCGCATGTGGAACATTTGGGGCTTTTATCTGAAATTAAACCGTTTTTATCTTTTAAAATGGGTCACACACGCTTTTATTTCCTCTCGTTTAGACAACGAAATGCAGGTTTCTTTGGCCTTTGCACTTTCTTGCTTACAGTTGGTCCAAAACGCGAGCACATTAGACTGATTTTAGGGTTCCTCGTCTTCGTTTTAGAGTTGATTTTAAGGTTTTACTGTTCATTTTTAAAAGCTTTGAATGTTCTGGCCCGACGTTACGTCTCGGACTTCCTCCAGATTTACTCCTTTTTCAGCTCCTGAGGCCTAAAACGAGGCTTAAAACCAGGAGAGACAGGTTGTTTTAAGTCAAACTTTATTGATCCACAAGGGAAATGATTTGGACACAGACGCTCACACATCATAATAACAAAGAATAAAAACATAAATGGTAATATTAAATTAAATAAGTAGCAAAAAAGAGCAAGAGACAGGTGTTAAATACGACATAATTATATAAATGTAAATGTTAGGGATGTCACAATAACCGAAATGAAGAGAACCCAGAGAAAACTACATAGACCATGATCCTTTGCTCCATTTCAGTGCAAACGACAAGAAGAAATAACAGTTCTAACACTTTTAAGTCTTGGATTAAGTCTCATCAAGGCATTTTAAGAGGAAAAAGTAACGTATTATAACAGTTTTGTTCGTAGCCTCCACAAAATATCGCAATAAATATCGTACCGCGAGATGTATATCGTGAATATATTGTACAGAGAGATTTGGATATCGTTACATCCCTAAACGTGAGCTTTCCCACGATATCACTATAAATATCGTATCGTGAGGTTCATACCGTGACGATATCGTATCAAGAGACTTGGATATTGTTACAACCCTAGTAAATGTATAAATCAAAATAAAATCGTAAAATTAGTAATAAAATACAAAATCTCAGCTATAATCAAGAGGTCAGAGGTCTCGTCTTAAGATAGAGCCCGACCGATATATCGGCTGGCCGATATTATCGGCCAATATGGGCACCTGGGAGCATATCGGCTATCGGCCGATATGCTTGCTAATATGGGCCGATATTTCACGTGGGCATGTTATACCTCGTTATAAAGCTTAGACTCTCTACATTATGGTCATTTAATCCAATTTATAGACAGATAAATGTCCTAATATGTGGCTCCACATCAGTATTTATTTGCGGTGTAATTTGTCTGTGTCCATACTGTCCCTGAACACACCACCAGAGTCACGTCACTTCACTCACGTGTGTTTGTTTACACCCGCAGCCGTGCGCAACATTGAGATTATATTCTTTTTATGGACAATCGGTTTGAGTCTGGATTAAAAGGACATTTATTAGTGCAGACTTGTGATGTGGGAGGAGCCTGTGTGAGCGGTGAGTGTTGGAAATACATCGACTTTGAAGCTAGTTTAGGTTATCTGTTAGCGATTAGCTGCTGTAGCTCCCGCACATAAACAGGCTGTTTTCTATTGGCCTATTGTAAAGTGATTATATTGTCCGTACATTTGTTACTGGACCAGCATTGATATGTAAATGAGCTGTGAATAGACGTGTGAATGATCCACATTTATGCATATAATTAATACCGCGGTGCGCACGTTTTTACGGCTAAAGGCTAATAGCGGTAGTTTATTTACTAGCTAGGAGTTAGGTCGCGATCGAAGCGGCTCTTAGAACCGGCTCTTTGAAGTGAACGACAGGAGCCTGATCCTTATTGGGAGCCGTGTTTTCTCTTTTTCTCTTCAAGCTGCATGTCGACCCGTAGTTTGACAGCAGCAGCGGCTGAAAACGAAACTTTCAGAAATCTGCGTGTGCATAGGATTAAAAAAAAAAAGTGCATATTTGGCTGCAGTTCAGCATAAAATGAATAAACCAGGACTAATCTTGGTCTTGAGAGATAGAGAGAGATAGAGACCGAGTCCCGACACTCAGTCCTGGTTCAGTTCTGGTTTAGTCCTGTTTTACACATGGTTTAAATCTGTTTTAGTCCTGGTTTAGTCCTTTTTCAGTCCTGGTCCAGTTTTGGTTTAGTCCTGCTTGCAACAAAACAATCTCAAGAGTCGCTTGGGAGCCGAAAGAGCCAGCTGCTTTAGTGAGCCGAGCCAAAAGAGCCGGTTCTCCAAAAAAAAAAAAAAAACTGGAATACCCATCACTAGTAGCTAGAAAAAGATGCAAAAATGTCATTAGGCCAATCTACTGTATGTAAATATGATGTAAAGAGTCAGAATAACAATAAATGTTGCCTAAATAAACCCAATTTAGAATCCACTAGAGCCAAACCTAAGTTTTTTAAACAATTCAAGATTTACAGTGAATTTTTACATCACTAAATATATCGGCGATTATATCGGCTATCGGCAGCTCCAACTCCCGTTATATCAGTTTCATATCGGCCACAACAAAATCCATATCGGTCGGGCTCTACTTAAGACCCACTTTTATTCCAAGCTCCAGTTCTCGGGTCTTTCTCTTTCTTCTTCTTTCAGACGTCCCTGAAGCGTCCAACTCGTTTTTTGTCGCTGAGGTCTTGCTTATATTTACTATCACAGGGTATTCGCGAAGGCCCGGAAGATGGCGTGATATGATCCCGTCCATAATTCGATGAAATATGATTGGCTCAGACAACTGTCAGTCTCAAACTCATCCCCCACATTGACTTGAATTGCGCTGGTCTTCGTTCCAGCCACTGAAGCTCCTGCAGGTGTTTGTTTAGTTCAGCGCTGCAGGGGGAGTCACTGATTTTACCCGGATACCACTGGAAGAAAAACTGTGATTGGTCCATTTCCGTTTCATTATATTAACCCTTTGTTTCCCAAGAAATATCAGTCCAAGTTTATAAAAAATGATCTCGAAATGATGACTAGTGTCGTGTTTATTACTCACTGAATAAAAAATAGTGAAAAAATATCTGTCATTTTTGTTTAACTTAATGTTAACTTCATTTTTGTGTGTTGTTGAACAGGGTGAGTTTGGCGTGTACCTGGTGTCGGACGGCTCGAGCAGACCGTACCGCTGCAAGATCAAAGCCCCCGGATTCGCTCACTTGGTACTGAAAAAAACCCCATTACAAATAAACATTACCAAAAAAAATTAATCACACATTTGAAATATGATAAATGACAATGAATCACATTTCTGTCTGATTTTAAAGTTGAAATCATTTAAACTATTTTCGATCAGGATAACAAACAAACACTAATTTATGATCAGCATGATTTCAGAACTGTTTTCCTGTGTATTTGAGCAAAATGTGTCTTGCCCCAGATATCAGACAGATTTTGACCTCATGACCTGCTTATACGAGACATAAGTCCACTGTGCTCCGTTTGCATCTGATTATAAAGTGTTTTATTGTCCGATCATCAGGAAGTGAGTCAGGTTAAAGCTCATGACTAACAAGACGAGTTTAAACCATCACAGTTTAATAATTCGGATGTTTCTGAATGTGTAAGATAAGTGAGGACGAACTGCGGAAGTGTGACGTTAAGCAGCTCCACTTTACATTTATTCAATTACAGGTGCTTTTATTAGGGAGCCCGCCTCATGATGACGTACGTGAAAAAAGATGCTAAATCGTGGCCTCAAATTACTTTTTTTTTGTTCCCACATTGTGTTTTAGTTAATTCTAATTAACTAAAACGAAATTTGAATCGTTCGAAATCAAGCGAAATAACTAAAACGTGGGAACGACTTAGCCGAAACATGGGAACAATTTAGCCGAAACGTGGGAACGAAATAACTAAAACATGGGAACGATGTAACTGAAACGTGGGAATGAAATAACTAAAATGTGGGAACAAAATAACCAAAATGCAGGAACGATTTAGCTGAAAGGTGGGAACGATTTAGCCCAAACGTGGGAACGAAATAACCCAAATGTGGGACCGAAAGAACTAAAACGTGGGACCGAAAGAACTAAAACGCGGGAACGAAAGAACTAAAACGCGGGAACGAAAGAACTAAAACGCGGGAACGAAAGAACTAAAACGCGGGAACGAAAGAACTAAAACGCGGGAACGAAAGAACTAAAACGCGGGAACGAAAGAACTAAAATGTGGGAATGATTTATCTAAAACGTGGGAACGAAAGAACTAAACCGCGGGAACGAAAGAACTAAAATGGGGGAACGAAAGAACTAAAATGTGGGAATGATTTATCTAAAACGTGGGAACGAAAGAAACTAAACGTGGGAACGAAAGAACTAAATGGGGAACGAAAAGAACTAAAATGTGGGAACGAAAGAACTAAAACGTGGGAACGATTTAGCCAAAACGAAAGAACTAAACCGTGGGAACGAAAGAACTAAACCGCGGCAATGAAAGAACTAAAACGTGGGAACGATTTAGCCAAAATGTGGGAACGAAAGAACTTACCGCGAGAACGGAAGAACTAAACCGCGGCAACGAAAGAACTAAACCGTGGGAACGAAAGAACTAAAGAACGAAAGAACTAAAACGTGGGAACGAAAGAACTAAACCGTGGGAACGAAAGAACTAAACCGCAGCAACGAAAGAACTAAAACGTGGGAACGAAAGAACTAAACCGTGGGAACGAAAGAACTAAATCGCGAGAACGAAAGAACTAAACCGTGGGAACGAAATGGTAATATGAGATGACGATTTTTTTAATTTATTTTTTCCCGTATGTCATCAGGCGGGGGCTCCCAGGCATTCTGACGCCTATCCACAGATCTGACCTGTAACTGGGTTTGGTTTGGGTTCCATGAAGATAGAAAGGTTTAAAGCCATAGAGCGGAACATTCCAGACAAAACAATAACATCTCCACGGATAAATCTCCACCAGAAAAGTTACACAGTGTACCTTTTTTAGGAAGACGTGTTGATGTTGTGTTTTATGACGCATTAACTTAACCGTAACAGTGTTTTTATTTTAAATTTTTTCCTCAGGCTGGACTGGACAAAATGGCCAAAGGACACATGCTGGCTGATGTAGTCGCCATTATTGGTAAGAGTTTAACAAGTTTTTATATTTTACTTCACTTCAGAACATTTCACAACTTTTATCTAACACCATCAGAATGTGATGTGACAGATGCTTCGACACTTCTACACTTCTACACTCTACTCGCTCTAAACTACTGTCATTTTAGCCGCTGTAGCTCATTTAGTGACGGTTCTGTCTCTGCTTTTGTGTCTTTTGGCAACACACTTTTACAGCAGTAATAATAATGCATCAGTGTATTTATGTATTTATGTTTGGACTTTCAAAAACTCTTCACTAGTTTTGGAACAATAACTCAATTTTGCTAAATTCTCACATAAAACTAAAAGTATCACATGAAAAAAGTCTAAGTGAAGTATTAAAGTACCTCATTTAATTTAATTTTCATTTTTCATTAGTTTTATTCTGTAAAGATGAATATAAAATACTTATGTGAATGAAAAGGAGCAGGAGGAAGTTTAGATTTGTAATATCTGCCCCTGAAACTTCTTTTTTTTTTTTTTTTTTTGGCTCATTGAACCTAAACCTTTTTTGAATGATTTTGAGTTGTTCCTTCGATCAGGAGCTTTGGAATTGCACCCTTTATTATTATTTTTTTTGTGTGCATTTGTTGTGTTTTGAGGTGATCTCGTGTGGTGCTTGTTTGTTTGCATCTGGGGTTCTGAAGTATTAATAAAAATATGTATAATTTTAAAAAACTAGTAATATCCGCCCCCTTTTCACACAAAATAAAACATTTCCAAAACATCAACGATTCCAACTTAAAGTAGAATCTGTAAAAGCTACATACCTGTTTACAAATGTACTTAAAGAGCAAAAAGTGAGGATTTTACGCAGATTTTGAGGTCTTATAAGGCTTCAAATGTAGTGATTTTAATCAGCAGAAACAATTGAATACATTTATTTTTTTCGGAAAAAAATAAAAAAAATAAATAAAAATTAGTTTCTTTTACTGACTTATTTACTGACTTACAGGGTTTTGCAAAAAATATTGAAATATCGATATACCGGACCGGATTACTGACTTATTTACTTACTTACTTACTCACACTTACTTATTTTTACTTAATTACTGACTTATGTACTGACTTTTACCTAAATATTGACTGACTTATTTACTGACGTATTTACTGACTTGCTTACTTTTACTTAATTACTGACTTATTTACTTTCTTGCTTATTGACGTTTATTTAATTACTGACTTTTTAGTGACTTATTTACTGACTTGTTTACTTAATTACTGACTTATTTTGTGACTTGCTTACTTACTGACTGATTTACTTGCTTGCTTACTTATTTACTGACTTACTCACTTTTACCTAATTATTTACTTATTTACTGACTTATTTCTTACTTTTACTTAATTCATGACTTATTTATTTACCGACTTACTTGTTTGCTTATTTAATTACTGATTAGTAAATAAATGTCAGTAATTAAGTAAACAAGTAAGTCAGTAAATAAATGACTGACTTGTTTACTGACTTAATTACTGACTTATTTACTGACTTACTCACTTTTACCTAATTACTGACTTACTTATTTACTTACTTGCTTACTGACTTTTATTTAATTACTGACTTATTTACTAACTTATTGCTTACTTTTACTTAATTACTGACTTATTTATTTACTGACTTACTTGTTTACTTAATTAATTACTGATTAGTAAATAAATAAGTCAGTAATTAAGTAAGTAAACAAGTAAGTCAGTAAATAAATGACTTAATTGTTTACATAATTACTGACATATTTATTTACTGACTTACTTTTACCTAAATATTGACTTACATACTTATTTACTAACATATTTACTAACTTATTGCTTACTTTTACTTCATTACTGATTTATTTTCTTACTTGCTTACTGACTTTTATTTAATTACTGACTTTTTACTGACTCATTTACTTTTACTTAAATACTGACTTATTTACTGACTGACTTACTTGCTTACTTACCGTCCTTTTACTTTCTTAGTGACTTACTTTTTTTCTTTTTACTTTTTATTTATTAAGTTTTTCAAGTTTTGAGAAACAAACAAATACAAAAACAAAAACCTGGGGCACTGTTCCGTCGTTATAAGGATATAGAAGTTAAGTCTCTTTTTGTTTATGTTTCAACCATTTTGTCCAGCGTTTAATGAAGAAATGTCCTTTGAGACGTAGAAAAAAAGTCGTTCCATACTGCTGACTTGTTTACTTACATGCTCACTTACATATTTACTGACTTATTCGCTTGCGTACTTACTTTTACTTAATTACTGACTTATTTACTGACTTATTTGGTTAATTACTGATGACTTATTTTACTGATGTATTTACAGACTTGATTACTTTTCAATCCAGTTCAAAAATATAATGGAATCAAAAGTCCAAACATCTAAAATAAACACTTCTCTGCATTCAAGAGCACGTTTCTGTACTTTACTTAAGTACATTTCAAAGTGGATACTGTTTACTTTTAGTCAAGTACCGCACTTTACTCCCAGTTTTACTTCGTTTCGTTGCACCTCTGCTCTTTCTTTATACACTGACATTGTTTATTGACACCACACCGGACAGAAGTGAGACTGACACACACACAAACACACACACACACACACACGCATCAGACGTATGTAGGCCAGGTGGTTGAAGCGTCTTGCCAAAAGGTCGGCGAGTTTTCTAACCACTAAACTCAAAAGTGCTTTACAAACTCGCCTTGTAATCTTTTAATTTCCAAGTTTTTCTCTACACGACATTGTTTTCACTTGTCTAACGAGGTGGAATATCGAAGTACTACTACTACTGTTACTACTTTTACTGCATGTACTGTGTTTTTTTTGTCTTGCAGGCACACAGGACATAGTGTTTGGTGAAGTTGACCGCTGAAGAGAGAACTGTCGTCTTTCTCTTCCTGTTCACAATTCAGCCTCTTTTGTTTGATGTATTCTAATATTACTGTACAATGCTCCAAAAACAATATGCATAATAAATATTTTATGACTCCACGACTTTGTTTCTTCATTTCAGACGTGTTTTTCAACTTAAAAGCGCATTTTCAGGCCCAAACGTTGGCATTTTGTGTGTTTTTTCTCTGTGTCTTTTGTGGTTTTCTTTATAAAGGGGAGTGGTCTTGACTAGATCTGAGAGAAATGGACTTCAAGCTGCCGACCACAACTTCCCTTTCGACAAGCGAGCTGCGCAGTGACGCTGGAGGTGCGCGGGTAGAAGAGCCAGAGTCGGCGTCAGAACCTAACACTCGTCCTCTTCGCCCTCAGTCCGCTCGGAGTGCCCCTCGATCGCTCAATCCAGTGTCCAAGGATGGGGCGCCCCGGTCCTTTAGCCCTCGTTCTCCCTCTGTGGATGTGCTTCGGGAGAGCAGGTGAGCGCTTTTTTTGGGGGGGCTTTGAGTTGTTTTTATTTCAGCTTTTGTGGGACTTTCCTGGTTAAAAAATGTCTAGAAAAGCAGTTTAGTTTGAGACGATGACCAGAAAAAGCCCTAGATCTCATTTCCCTCATTTCCACGACTAAGAATTTTCATTAAAAAGTGGTAAAAGCTGAAGAATGGCTTGTGTTTGACTAAAAATGCTGTAATTGCAGTTAAATTTGAACTTTTGTGATTATTTATGGCTTCATTTTACGTTGCTTTACCATTTTGGAGACTCCAAAACATGACAAAAACATCACAATTATCAAATTTTAAGAACTAGACTCAACAATATAGACTTTTTTTTTCTAAAAGATGTGATTTGCGAAATATTTTTGAATATTTTAGCCAGAAAAACTGTGTCGTAAGTCAAAAAAAAGTTGAACAATGCATTTTTGGGGAATTTAATACAGAGAATAAGTATCTAGAGTTGACCTGAATTCACCAGAAAAAGACGCAGATCTCATTTCCTCTAAGAATTTCGAATAAAAAGTAGTAAAAACTGAAGAATGGCTTGTGTTTGACTGAAAATTGCAGTTAAATTTGAACTTTTGTGATTATTTATGGCTTCGTTTTACGTTGCATTACCATTTTGGAGACTCCAAAAGACAAAAAAAAAAATTATCAAATTTTGAGAACTAAATCCAGAGGTATAGACTCATTTTTTTTTTCTAAAAGGTGTGATTTGAGAAATATTTCTGAATATTTTTAACCAAAAAAAACGGTCTCATAACTCAAAAAAAAATTGAAAAATGCTGCTTTTTTAGAATATAATACCAAGAGTAAGTGTCAAGAGTTCTACGTTCCAAACTGGTGAACCCTCTACTTTTTCTATAAAAATATTCAAAATTAGTTTTTTATTAATTTTGGCTTTGTCTCCGTTTGTATTTCTGTATCCTCTCTCATATAACTGTTATAAAATGTGCAAAAATAATACAACAAAATTCGCAGTTCCATATTTTTAGCTAGAAAATCAAGATATCAAATAACTACTTAATTTTTTTTCTTTTTTTGTTCTTTAATGAGAGTAATTTATAGATTAGAGAACTGGGTTTTTGAAAAGCATCTGCGTTGAGAAAGCTTCGACTTCGCAACACCACGTTTCCTGTTTGCAGAGTGACCAGTCACTTTCTTAGAAACGAACGTGAACGGCTCTTTCCCAGTTGGTACTTCCCCCGCTTATTTAAAGACAAAATTTCCACAAAATAATGACATCTAAAAAAAGGAATGAAAATCTAGGAAAAAAAGTCAAGTTTTTGCTGTAAGAAAGGAAGCAAAGTGCAGTTGTGTGTTTATAGAAGCAGACGTAGTTACAGAATACCGCAGTATTTTTCAAACTTTTGAGTCATCGCACACTAAAAACACGAAAATGTGATTACAAAATTACAAAAAAAACCTGCGCCAAATAGTAAAAAAAACAAACTAGTCGTCAAAATGTTCATGCTTGCGTTTAATACCAGCACGACTTTTTGAATCGAAGAAATTGACACTTTCAGGATCGAGTTTACAAAGTGAGTGCGTGAAATTTTTACTTTAAATCTCAAAATGGATAGGTTCCACAAAAAAAATCTAATGAAAATTTCATTTTTCTGTAAAATGTTTTCTTTTTTTTGAGTTCATGACATTTTTTTTTGGTTTTTTTGAAAATACTCCGTTACACTATCAAAAATATTCTCAAATCAGTTTTTTTGGGGGAAAAAAAGTCCATAAAAGTCTTAAAATTTGATAATGGTGATGTTTTTGCTGATTTTTTTGGCATCAAAATGTTGTTGAGACCGGCACGTCTTTTTGAATCTAATAAATTATAATTATACTTCTCTCTTTTGTTTTCTGGACGCTTCAAAGTGTTTGTCAAAATGTCCATGTTTACATTTAATACCAGCGTGTCTTTCTGAATCTAATAGATTTTCACTTTCAGGATCTCGTTTATATCGTGAGTCTTTAAATGTTTTGAAATTTTTACTTTAAATATCAAAACGATGATGGGTTTCTTCCACAAAAAACATTTTTCAACTTTTTTTTGAGTCATGACAGTTTTTTTGGTTGAAAATATTCTACTACACTAATAAAAATATTCTCAAATCAGTTTTTTGGGGGATAAAATGCTCCGTAGGGCTGGGTCTAGTTCTTAAATTTGATAATGGTTGGATGTTTTTGCTTTATTTTTGTCGCCAAAATGTTCACGTTGACGTTTGATACCAGCACGTCTTTTTAGACCTAAGGAATTGTCGCTGTCAGAATCAAGTTTACAACGTGAGTGTTATTGTTTTGAAATTTTAAACTTGCCGAGAAGCTTTGTGGAAAAAATTTTAACTTGAGAACGCAAAAAGAGCATAATTTTCATGGTTTGTGTTTGTTTCTATTCAACAATGAAGTATTTATCAAACTTTTGCCTGGCACACGACGAAAATGTGGTTACAAAATTGCAAAAAACTGTGCCAAACAGAAAGAACCGCAAACCAGGGCAGTTTTTTTGTTTTGTTTTGTTACTTTTTTGTAATTTGGTCAAATTTTTGTTGTGTGCCACGCCTCAAAAGTCTGAAACTACAACTGCATCTACTCTATGTACGGTCATCGTTGTCAAATAGAAATGAGAAATCATCTTTTTGCTTTCTCAAGTTGTTCATTTCTCCAGAGTTTTGAAATTTAAAGTTAAATTTTCCAAACATTTAAACACTCAGGATTGTAAACTAGATTCTGAGAAGTAGAGCCCGACCGATATGGATTTTGCTGTGGCCGATATGAAACCGATATAATGGGAGTTGGAGCTGCAGATAGCCGATATAATCGCCGATATATTTAGTGATGTAAAAATTCACTGTAAATGTTGAATTGTTTAAAAAACTTAGGTTTGGCTCTGGTGGATTTTAAATTGGGTTTATTTAGGCAACATGTATTGTTATTCTGCCTCTTTACATCATATTTACAGACAGTAGGTTGACTTAATGGCATTTTTGCATCACATTCTAGACACTAGTGATGGGTATTCCAGTTCTTTTTAGAGAACCGGCTCTTTTGGCTCGGCTCACTAAAAGCTGCTGGTTCTTTTGGCTACAGCAGCTAACCCATAACAAATGACAAAAACTAGCTTCAGAGTCGACATATTTCCAACACTCACCGCTCACACAGGCTCCTCCCACATCACAAATCTGCACTAATAAATGTCCTTTTAATCCAGACTCAAACCGATTGTCCGTAAAAAGAAAATAATCTCAGTGTTTGGATCTGTGTCTGCAGGTGTAAACAAACACACGTGAGTGACGCGACTCTGTGGTGTGTTCAGGGACAGTACGGACACAGACACACACAAATGACTCCGTAGATAAATACTGATGTGGAGCCACATATTAGGACATTTATCTGTCTGTAAATTGGATTAAATGAACAGAATGTAGAGAGTCTAAGCTTTATAACGAGGTATAACATGCCCACGTGAAATATCGGCCCCTATCAGCAAGCATATCGGCCGATAGCCGATATGCCTAAAGTTGCCCATATTAGCCGATAATATCGGCCAACCGATATATCGGTCGGGCTATAATTTAAACACTCAGGATTGGTAAACTAGATTCTGAGAAGGTCAATTTCTTGGATTCAAAAAAGACGTGCTGGTGTCAAATGTAAATGTGAACATTTTGACGACAAAAAATAAAGCAAAAACATCACCAATATAAAATTTTAAGAACTAGACCCAACACGAAGGACTTTTTTTTTTTTTTTGTAAAAGCTGTGATTCCAGAATTTTTTTGTTAGTGTAGTGGAATATTCTCAACCAAAAAACTGTCATAACTCAAAAAAAGTTAAATGCTGTTTTTTGTGGACATAACCTATCACCATTTTGAAATTTTAAGTTAAAATTTGTAAACCATGAATGTAAACTAGATCCCGAGAGTGTTAATTTCTTAGACTCAAAAAGACGTGCTGCTGTCAAACGTAAACGTGAACATTTTGATGACGAAAAAATAAAGCAAAAACATCATCAGTATCCAAATTTAAAAGCTTTAGACCCAACAGTACGGACTTTTTTCGCATTCAAAAGATTTGATATTTTAACAATAATACTTGATACTTGATTTATGTTTTTATTTTGGGCAAGTAAGAAATGTACATTTTGAACATTTGAACATTTTGAATGACGCAATGACGTAAACACTACCGGTGTTTACGTCATTGCGTCATTAAGATTTCAGCTTTGTTTGTGCAGATCTCTTGTTATAATCCTTAATTTCCTTCAGATTTCCTTCATTAATTCCGGGAGACCACAAGGGACAGTGCTAGGACCTTTAATGTTCTTTTATTCTTTTTGTTTTATTCCAAAATTCCCGCTGAAATTCCAAAATGTTTAAGTAGAGATGCGTTCCCACCAACCACCAGGGGTCATAACACACGTAAAAAGTTGACGGTGCAATTCCCACTCTGCATTAATTAAGAATGACGTAATGACGTAAACATCGGTGCAGAGTTTCTGAATTCCCTTAAATTTTCTTTATTAATTCTGGAGATCACAACGGAGAGAAAAATGACTTGAAAGTTTCTGTTCTGTCCAGACAGAAGTAGAATAGGTCGGGCTCCCAAAATTTCACAAGTAGTCGCTATAATGAAGAAATATTTTTATGTGAAAAATGCTGAGTTTGTCCCTTTTTATTTGTCAGTTCCTGTTCTGTGTCTGTATCATGAGCCAAAAATAAGTTTTTGTGCAAAGGCCAAAGGCAGAAACTGATATGATCATTATTATTTGGTTGATTTTATTTTTTTTTCCCCCAGACTTCCGTCCATTATAAGAAAAACACGTCACCAATCTCGAGTCATCACAACACACTTTAAAACTTAGTTCGTTTTTACCTCTGTAGCTTTTTAAAATTTGAATTTATTTGAATTTATTTGTTTAGAAGATAAGCCCCTTGAGATGTTTCGCCATCTCGTTTTCAAGGGGGTCCTCATAAATAACACACACTCACTCACACTTGACTGTTTGACACATAATAAAACAAATTTGAAAAAAATAAATAAAATAATAATAAAATTTTTTTTTTAATAGAGTTCAAAGATAATCACAGAATACAACAAGATGAACAACAAAATAATCAATAAAAAAAAAAAAAAACTCCATCCAGAGTATTTTACAGGATCATTGCACATTTAATGAATTCAAGTGTCTTGGTGTTTACCTTGGACTCCACTTTAACTTTTAAAAAACATGTAATATTCACAACTTTAGGCAAATTAGATCATCATTGTCAGAAAATGCAGCTGAAATGTTTCTCCACAGCAGGATTTTCTCACAGCTTTAAAGATGTTTGACAGGAAATCTTTATCTTTTCATCACTGTCTCATACTTCAGAAGTATGATATCTTAAGTTTTGGAAAGTTTCAGAAATGTAAATTCACCTGCTCAGTGTATAATGTCTTAAATGAAGTCGCTGCAGCACCTCTGGGTGAGTTCATCAAGCCCAAGTCCAGCTCTAGTGGTCGAGGAACAAAGAGCGTCGACCAGAGGCGACTGTGTGACACTTTATAGACGCACAACATTCAGTCTGCAGGTGCGATCAGTCAAGGAACAGAAATCTAAAACAACATCCAGCTGCAGTAAGAGACTCCACCACATTCAGAACATTTAAAACTAATCTGAAACGACAGCTTAAGTCAGTGGTGTCAAACTCATTTTGTTCCGGGGGTCGTGTCCAACCGACTTTGATCCCAAAGTGTCCGGATCAGAAAACTCATGTCATATAAACCCCAAAAATAACAATAAGTTCAAATATTTGTGCAGAGAAACACAAATCTACTACAGAAATCTTTTTTAATTGATGAACTCTTTCTTTTACAAAATATTATAATATTAAGAACAACTTGAAACTTTAAGAAAAATGCAATTTCAACACAAAGTTTTAACATGAACTTGTCTGTAAACAGGAATAAGTCAGTTTTTCTTGGCTCCACTTTTCTCATGTTGGACATTTTTCTGATGAGGGTGTCACGGTCAACAGTCAAAACGATCGTCCTTTAAGAGCGTTTGGAAAGAGACAAGTCTTCATTTGTGCTGCTCTGGTGGGAGGGGCCACGTACAGAGACGCTGGAGACGCTGCTGTGATAAACACCACAGAAAATTAACAAGATTTTAATAGAAAATATAATTAAAATATTTGAGTAGAAAATCAGCCGAGGGCCAGGTTAAAGGTCTTGGAGGGCCGGATCTGTTTGACACCTCTGTCTTAAGAGAAACCAGATCTGTGAGCACTAGTGTTCTGCTCCTGTGTAAAAGTCAGTGTTGTGTGTCATGTTTGTGTGTTTTTCTATTGTGACATGTTTTGTGTTTTATGTTCTTATGTCTCGATCTCTCTGACCTGACAGGGACAACAGGTATTTACAAGTGTTTGTTCATGAAAATGCGTTGTCCCTTTTTAAATAAATAAAACTAAAACGTGTTTTTATGTCGAGGAGAAAATTCAGTTTGTCGACTGGACAAAAGTTAGTTTGGTTGAAGACGTTTCGCAGCTCATCCAAACTGCTGCTTCACTGAATTTTCTCCTCGACACGGATTCTACCTGGACGACTGAGGGATTCTTAAAAACACAAACATGTTTTTAACACTTTTACATCTTTAATCTGCATTTGTTTCTTATGTCTCTATTCACTGTTTCATGTTATAGTTGATGTTTGAGTGTTTTCTGTTTGCGCTTTTGTTTTATTTGCCTCTTGGTCGCGTCGTTATTGTAAATGCAAAGGTTTTTTCAACGGACTTACTTGGGAAAATACTGAATAAATAAATAAAAAGATTATGGGTGTGTTCTAAAAATCCAACTTGATGGATAATTCGCAAAGCTCGTTTCTGTAATATAGGGAGAAACTTGTACTTTTCATGACACTAAAAGACGCTTCACACAGATCAACAAGTGAATTTTCATGTTTTTTTTTTTTTTTGTAAAGATGGTGAGTGTTGTGATGAAAACGATCCTAATCTTTTATCATTCTGAAACCCACAGATATACATTTCAAAATTTACGCAACCAAATACATAACAAGTTGTATTTTTGGATCTTACAGGAACATTTTAAGTGCTGGCGAAGTCTATTTTAGCACGAAATTGTTTCTTAACACGTGTAAATTCCCAAAAATCTATTAATACATTTGCGTGGGAGTATTTTAAAAAATGTTCCGTATTTGTTTTTGTTAGTGTGAAGTTGCTATCCTACTAGTTCCTTATTTTTTGGTGCTTAAGGGCATCAAAAAAAACAAAGTCGATTTAATCTTTGTCTTAAATAACCACTTCTCTTGTTGTAGTTCTGCATTGCTTAGTCTCTTTTACCGTCAGAATTTTTAGATACATGTGTTTTACTTAAGTACGTTTTACAGTAGATACTTTTTACTTTTATTAAACTACATTTAAAAACGGGTATTTGTACTTTGTACTCCACTACATTTTAGATCAGGACTGAAACGTTCATCGTTTGAGACCTTCTGACTTCTTTTTAACACATTTAATTTGATTTTTAAGCAAACGAAATACACAAAAACAGTGACGTAATTTAAGAAATCACTCGAATTACTCAAAATCAGCTAAAGTTTTGATCAAAATCACCACATTTGATGCTTTAAATGTTCAAAAAAAATCACTCTTTGCTTCAATATTTTTACTCAAGTTGATTTTTTCACATGATACTTTTACTTTAGTAATCTTTTGCCCGTGTATGTGTACTTTTACTTAAGTAACAAAACTACTTCAGTACTTCATCTACAACTAAATATTTCAGTTTTGTTTGCGCAGATCTCTTGTTATAATCCTTAATTTCCTTCCTTTGCTTTATTAATTCCGGGAGGCCACAAGGGACAGTGCTAGGACCCTTAAAGTTCTTTTATTCTTTTTGTTTTATTCCAAAATTCCCGCTGAAATTCCAAAACGTTTAAGCAGAGATGCGTTCCCACCAACCACCAGGGTCATAACACACGTAAAAAGTTGATGGTGCAATTCCCACTCTGCATAAATTAAGAATGACGCAATGATGTAAACACCAGTACAGTGTAGAATCAGAGTTATGACGCTGTATTTCCGGCATTAAATATTAGACTTAGACAAACTTTATTGATCCAAAAGGGAAATTATTTGGACACAGGAGCTCACAAATCACAATAAAATATAATAACAAAGAGTAAAAACATAAATGGTAATAATAATTTTAAATAACTAACAAAAAAGCACAAGAGACACGTGTGACATGCAAATATAAATCTATAAAATGTATAAATATACAGTGTATGAATCTTAAGAAACACACTTACTGGGAAATTTTTATTTTATTCTCATGATTTCTATTTATATTTTATACATTTTTAACAATACATTTACATTTTGTATATTTTGTACATTTTTAACAATACATATACATTTAGATTTACATTTTATACATTTTTAACCATACATATATGCATTTATTTTTACATTTTATACAATTTAACAATACATTTGCATTTAGATTTTATACATTTTAACAATACATTTACATTTTATACATTTTTAACAATATATATTAATTTATAGTTACATTTTATACATTTTTGACAAAACATTTGCGTTTACATTTACATTTTATACTTTTTTAAACAATATACATACATTTATATTTGCACTTTATACATTTTAACAATAAATAAGTAAACCGTGACACTTGCTCAGTTTTAGTTTTGGTAACTATTAGAAACTCTTAGATTTAAACGAACATTATTCATCACAAATAACAACATAATAACAGAGCAAAAATATAAATGTTAATTAAAAAATTCTAAAAAAAACAACTAGAGAACGGAGTTATTTTACCAAACTGTACATGATGTAATTGAAAATAAGAAAAAAAAACATAATAATTTACAACATAACGTCAAAAAATGCATCTTATTATAATGTTTTTTATACATTTATTAGGAAAATCCTTTAAATAAAACCTGCATAGTTGTTATCAGTCTGAATTTTAAGCCTCTGTATATTATATTAATTTTGTTGTGTGGGATTTTTTTGTTTTTTTTTTTTGCAGCTGCCGGTCTTCATGAACCTCAGATCTGTTACGTTCTGGATGGCATCCTCTTCCTGTACGGACTCGTGCTCACCACCCTCTACTGCCGGCTCAAGGTTTGTACCACGACCACAATACAGCGCTCCCCCTTTACCCCAGAGACCTGTTAGACTTTAACTCTCCAGAGTGTGAAACGGAAAAATGACTTCAAAGTTTCTGTTCAAGTTTAATTTGAGTTAATGTTGCAACTTCAAGCAAACAAAATACACAAAAACGGCGACATAATTTAAGAAATCACTCGAATCACTTAAAATCAGCTAAAGTTATGATCAAAATCAATATATTTGATGCTTTAATTGTTCAAAAAGATCACACTTTGCTTCTATTTTTTTCATGTGATACTTTTACTTTTACTTGAGTTATCTTTTGCCCATGATCTGTACTTTTACTTAAGTAACAAAACTACTTCAAAACTGTACTTCATCTTAAACTGCTTACTGTATAATTAAATATTTCAGTTTTGTTTGTGTAGATCTCTTGTTATAATCCTTAATTTCCTTCAGATTTCCTTTATTAATTCCGGGAGACCACAAGGGACAGTGCTAGGACCCTTAAAGTTCTTTTATTCTTTTTGTTTTATTCCAAAATTCATGCTGAAATTCCAAAACGTTTCAGTAGAAATGCGTTCCCACCAACCACCAGGGGTCATAAAACATGTAAAAAGTTGACGGCGCAATTCCCGCTCTGCATAAATTAAGAATGACGCAATGACGTAAACACCAGTACAGTGTATTTTTGAATTCCCAAAATTACTACAAAACAGAAACTTTGAAGTAGACAAAAGTACAATAGGCAAAGCTCCCAAAATTTGACAAACAGTCGCGATAATAAAGAAATATTTGTATGTGAAAAATATTGAGCTTTTTATTTGTCAGTTCCTGTTCTCTGCGTTTGTATCATGAGACAAAAATACGTTTACGTGCAAAGGCCAAAGGCAGAATCTAACGTGATCATTATTATTTGGTTGATCTTTCCTAGATTTCTGTCCATTATAAGAAAAACACCTCACCAAAGTCGAGTCGTCATGGTGTTCACATTAAAGATAACTGAAGTATAACTGAATACAAAGGTTTATTTACTGAATGTGTTAAGACCCTGGATCTATTAAAATAACTGGAGACAGTCTTGTTGCTTGTATCTGCCTCCAGTTGACGTTGTGTCACTGGAACTTTAGCAGAAAAAATCCCCTGGGCCGAGACAAGATTTTTCTCATAGAGGCAATGTGATCACAAACTGCTCGTGTTCGTCTGACAGGGACCGACAATTTTCAAAAATGTTGGATTTGTTGGCGATTTTTTACCTATTTTTAGATCATAGACTTTTTCTCAGCTCAAAATCCTTCAGTTGTTTTAAAAAAACGCGTTGTAGCTCAGTTGTCCACTGATCTGAAGGTTGGCGGTTCGATTCCAGCTCTTGACGTAAACATCACAGGTTGAGTGTTCAGATCCACTGAACCACAGGTTGGCTGGTGTGATTCCAGTTCCCACAGATGAATGCTGCTGCTGCTGTTGTTGTGTCCTTGGGCAAGACACTTAACCCACCTTGCCCACAGTGTCTGTGTGAATGTGTGTGTGAATGTGTGAATGTGAGTGGTTCCTTGTTGTAAAGCGCTTTGAGTGCCTTGAAGGTGGAAAAGCGCTATAGAAAAATGTTACCTGTTTTACCATTTGCTCTGCTCCTCTCGCTCTGATTGGTCAAAGCGATCACATGATACATGAGCGTGTTTTCGCGTGCATTGGCGTGTGCCCGTGTGAGAAAAGACACTACTGCACATGCTCGGTCGGCCCACAGACACCGGAAGAACCTCACCGGGCTAAAGGTGAATCTGGAATCATGGTAAATCAGGCATGTCCAAACTGCGGCCCGTGGGCCAAATGCGGCCCTCCAACAAGTTTTTCTTGGCCCTCAGGCTTCCAGGTGATTTGGCCCAAATTACCTTGCATCAATTGAAAATGAACTTTTTACACAAAGTTTTTTTTGAAAATCTACTTTGATAAAGCAAATATTGAAGATTTAATGTGTGGCTTTGGGGATTTTAGAGTGAATAAAGACTGATGGCTCATAACAAAGTGTTAAACATGCACATATTTCAATTTTTCACTGTATTGAGCACCAGTCTATGGCCCTCGATCGGCCCTCTGCTTCGTCTGTGTTTAGAAATGTGGCCCTTGATGAAAAAAGTTTGGACACCCCTGTGGTAAATGGTCACATTTTCTATAGCGCTTTTCCACCTTCAAGGAACCACTCACCCATTCACACACACATTCACACACCAGTGTACGCAGACACTGTGGGCAAGGTGGGTTAAGTGTCCTGCCCAAGGACACAACGGCAGCATTCATCTGTGGGAGCTGGAATCACACCAGCAACCTGTGGGTCAGTGGATCTGAACACTCAACCTGTGATGTTTATGTCGAGAGCTGGAATTGAACCTCCAACTTCCAGATCAGTTGGCAAATGCTCCACCAACTGAGCTACTGCCGCTCATGAGACATTGAGCTCGGCCCGTTGACTTGAATGGGACCTGGGGGTTTGGTTAAGACCCTGAGCCGAGGCCAGAGGCGAGAGGATTTGAAAATAAAATATATTTATTTATGAACTAAATCACAAACTAAACACACAGTTTTTGCCTTTTGTCTTTGCACGAAAACGTATTTTATGCTCATGATACAAAAGCAGAAAACAGCAACTGACAAATAAGGGTCAAAGGTCAATATTTTTCACGAT
>NW_026571153.1:2506262-2573762 GCF_026225935.1 Boleophthalmus pectinirostris | reverse complement strand
GTACTACTACTATTTCTACTACTACAACTACTACTACTACTATTACTGCTTCTAGTACTACTACTACCACTACTATTACTGTCACCACTACTACTACTATTATTACTACTGCAAATTACTACATATGTATTTTTATGCTCTTGTGAAATTTGACCTGCAGTTTTGAATTTGTATTTGTATTAAAATGCAGTTTGCAGATTTTTATTCAGTTCAAACTTTGCACCTTTGTAAATGTGATGCAAGAGCGAGTTTTATTCACTTCCTCAGCGCTTTTATCGAAATAGATTTTAACTCGGACATGCATCGTTTTCATCGCACGTCTTCACACCACAAACTGAGCCTGTGGTTTGACTGGACAGATATTTTGGAGATACCTCGAACAGGAAATGTCACGTTTGCTCGACATTCAAAACCGCGCAGATACAACTGTGAGAAACAAATACCCACAACTTTAAAGTAAAAGTTCATGAGAAAAAGAAACAAACGCAAGATTTTTGTTTTGAAATTTCACAAACTCGACTTATTTTTGTCTCCAGATACGACGCGAACATTTGACTGCAATTCTGTTTTATTTTTAATTACAAAAACACCGGCCAAGTCTCTTTTATTTTTTTTATTTTATCTGATCAAAAAGTGGTATTTGCGTTGCCAGTTTAAATTCTCAAAATCAGTAGATTAGAATAGAAAACGGCGCTTTTTCACGTAAATTGATCTTTAACTTTGGTCTGTTTGTTTAGTCAGAGAAACTTTGCTCCCAGGTTCAGTTGTGTAATACTTTTTATTTTTTTATTTATAATTATTTTTTATTTTATTTATTTTTTTGGTACATGTAGTTCCTTTTAATTTACACATCTTTGTTTTTGTTTCAGGGCACTGAAGAAGGAATCTACTCGGTAAGACTCAACATTATCACGTTATTACAACTACTGTTACTACAAGAACTACTACTACTACTACTACTACTACTACTACTACTACTACTACTACTACACTACTACTACTTACTACAAGAACTTACTACTACTACTACTACTACTACTACTACTACTACTACTACTACTACACTACTACTACTACTACACTACCACCACCTACTGCTGCCACTACTGTTACTGTACTAACTACTACTACTACTAAGAACTACACTACTACTACTACTACTACTACTATACTACTACTACTACTACTACTACCACACCTACTGCTGCCACTACTGTTACTACAAGAACTACTACTACTACTACTACACTACACTACTACTACTACTACTACTACTACCACCACCTACTGCTGCCACTACTGTTACTGCTACTACAAGAATACACTACTACAACTACTACCTACTACTACTACTACTACGACTACCACTACTACTACTACTACTACTACACACTACTGCTGCCACTACTACTGTTACTACAAACTACTACTGCTACTACTACTACTACTACTACTACTACAACCTACTACTACTACTACTATACTACTACCACTACTACTACTGCTACTACTACTACTACTACTACTACTACTACTACTACTACTACTACTACTACTACTACTACTACTACCACCACCTACTGCTGCCACTACTGTTACTGTTACTACAAGAACTACTACACTACTACACTACACTACTACTACTACTACTACTACTACTACACTACTACTACTACTACTACCACCTACTGCTGCCACTACTGTTACTGCTACTACAAGAACTACTACTACTACTACTACTACTACTACTACTACTACTACTACTACTACTACTACTACTACTACTACTACTACTACTACTACCACTACTACTACTACTACTACTACTACTACTACTACTACTACTACCACCACCTACTGCTGCCACTACTGTTACTACAAGAACTACTACTACTACAAGAACTACTACTACTACCACTACCCACTACTACACTACTACACTACTACTACTACTACTACTACTACTACGACTACCACTACTACACTACTACACTACTACTACTACTACTGCTACCACCTACTGCTGCCACTACTGTTACTGTTACTACAAGAACTACTACTACTACTACCTACCTACCACTACTACTACTACTACTACTACTACTACTACTACTACTACTACTACCACTACCACCACCTACTGCTGCCACTACTGTTACTACAAGAACTACTACTACTACGACTACCACTACTACTACTACTACTACTACTACTACCACCACCTACTGCTGCCACTACTGTTACTGCTACTACAAGAACTACTACTACTACTACTACTACTACTACTATTACTACTACTACTATTACCACCACCTACTGCTGCCACTACTGTTACTACAAGAACTACTACTACTACTACGACTACTACGACTATTACTACTACTACTACAACTACTACGACTATTACTACTACTACTATTACCACCACCTACTGCTGCCACTACTGTTACTACAAGAACTACTACTACTACTACTACTACTACTACTACTACTACTACACTACTACTACTACTACTACTACTACTACTACTACTACTACCACTACTACTACTATCATCACCACCACCACTACTACTGCTACTACTATGACTCCTACTACTCCTACTCCTCCTACGACTACTACTACTATCATCACCACCACTACCCCTACTACTCCTACTACTACTACTACTCCTACTCCTACTACTGCTACTACTACTAGTAGTGCTACTACTACAACTACTACTAGTACTGCTACTAATATTCCTACTAATGCTACTACTACTACCACCAGCACTACCACTACTGCTACTCCAACTGCACCTACTGCATCTACTACTTCTACTACTACTACTACTACTACTACTACTACTACTACTACTACTACTACTACTACTACTAAAAATAAAAATATAAATACTAATATACTAACTACTACCAATACTACTACTACTACTACTACTACTATACTACTATACTACTACTACTACTACTACTATACTACTACTACTACTACTACTACTACTACTACTACTACTGCTAAATCTATACTTCTACTGTGTGTTTAGGGTCTGACTCAACCTGCGGATACGTACGAAACTATCGGCATGAAGACCTAAACACACACACACACACACACACACAAACACACACACAACACACACACAAACACACACACACAAATACACACACAAACACACAAAAAACAAATACAAAACTATCGGCATGAAGACCTAAACACACACAAACACACAGATCTTCATATTTTTGTTTCTGTCCGTATTTAAATTCAGATTTTGTCATATTTTGTGGTGGTTTTTGTGCGTCTTCTGAAACTGAGAAAATGGGAACTGGTTTGAATAAGAGGAAACTGTAAAACACACACTTCCTTATATGGAATTATTTAGTCACTTAAGAAGCTTCAGGTTTTTTTTGTCTTATTTTGTTGTGTGTGTTTTTATTTCAGAATACTGTCGCTTTTATCACATTATTATAAATTGCATAGTTGTAGTGCAATTGTTGTGTATTTTATCTGTGTTTTGTTGTCATGGTTCTCGATTTCTAAACCATAATTAATAATTTAAATCGCTCTTTATTTAGACAGTAGAATGTGATTTTCAACATTAAATCGTCGTACTTTCTTTTATTTTACAGTGTAAGGCCGATACGATACAGTGAGCTTTCGATACGATTCGATATATTTCAACTCGATTCGATACCGTTCAGTAAAAATCAAGTCTAAATTGTGGCTGTGAAACTAAAAGTGTTTGTTAAACCCACTTCTTGTGCAAAGTTCATATGAAACAAAACAAAAGTGTGTCATTTGTTTTTCAAAATAAAACCAAAAAAATATAAGAAAACTAAAAAAAAACAACAATTTCTTCATTATCTGTCTCCAAAACCAAAATGAAAAAACAGATAATGATTCATTTTTTCAGTTTTCGATTTTGTGTTTAAATGAAGAAAGGAAAAAACACATAACGGACTGAACCAGGACTGAACCAGGTCTAAACCAGGTCTAAACCAGGTCTAAACCAGGTCTAAACCAGGTCTAAACCGGTCTCAGTCCGAGTCTTAGGCCTCGTCTCAGTCTCAGTCCTGGTCTGGTCCTTGTCCTGGTTGAGTCCCGGTCTCAGTCCTAAACCTAGGACTAAACCAGGACTAAACCAGTCTCAGTCCTGGTCTCGGTCCTGGTCTTTATCCTGGTCCTATCCCGGTCTCAGTCTAGTCAAACCAGGACTGAACCAGGACTGAACCAGGACTGAACCAGGACTGAACCAGGACTGAACCAGGACTGAACCAGGACTGAACCAGGACTGTCGAGTGATCATCAAACTGGGACTAGACCAGGACTGAGATCGGGACTCAGACCGGGACTCAGGCTAGGATCAGACCGGGACTGAGACCTGGTTCAGTCCTGGTTCAGTCCTGGTTTAGTCCGTTATCCGTCTTTTCCATTTTTCATTTAAACACAAAATCGAAAACTGAAAAAACAAATCATTATGTTTTTTTCATTTTGATTTTAGAGACAAATAATGAAGAAAATAGTTGTTTTTTTTTCCATTTTCTTATTTTTAGTTTTATTTTGAAAAACAAATGAACGAATGACACACAGATTAATCCTGTAAATGTGACAAATTTTAATTTAAATTCCTGCTCAAATCAGAATCAAGTTTTAATATCTATAAGGATCCAATTTTCCAAGTTTTAATTTCAAGTTTAATCCTGTTTCGAATCGTTTTGTTCCGGTATTTCTTTGCACAGTTTTAGGTTTTATTAAGCTGGAATGTTTTTGATTTTATTTTGTGTTTCCAACTTTGTAAAATTAAAATAAATTCAAGCTCAATTCTGTTTTTCGCCACAAGATGTCAGGGAAGCGATGGATCCGAGTTTAGCCGGAGGCGCAGGAGCAGCTTTAGGAACAACACACTGTATTTCTGTACCATTGTTACGATCGCATTTGAACTTTTGTAATAAAATATTATGTTCTTCTACGCCATTGTATCTGCGTTTTTTCTTTTTTTTTTTTTTTTTAATGTGTGTGTGTGTTTGTTTTTTTGTGGTTGACCCTTTGACCCACAGAAAATGTTCCAGACACAAACAGGTCATCGGTGTCGGACTGATGATGCTGATGAAGCTTTTTTCCGCTTTGCGTCAATGATTTTAATAACGAAACAAGTCTCGACATTAGTTTTTCCCGGAACGGCCCAAAACCAGTGATTTGGCCCAGTTTTATACAAAAAAACATCCAGATTTTGACCAATTTTATACCTGGCAACAGTAAAAAGAAGCGTAAATTGTGATTTGTTTCGGTAAAATCCAAAAAAGCGGCTTAAAAAACGACCAAAACATAAAGAAAATCCAACTTAAGTCTGTGCAGTTAAATGAATTTTGATCACAATTTTGATTTGTGTGTCAAACAATCTCCAAACTCATAATCAAGATGAAACTATTTTGCTTATTTTTGTATAATGAAGTATATTTATTTTAATTTTTAAATATTGAGATTGTAGAAGAGCTGGATATAAAGTTTATTTTGGACACATTTATGTTTTTTATGCCTAATTTATGTTTTATATGTCACAAAACTGCTCTAAGGTTCATATTTGTAGACTATATTTATATTCAATTTGAACGTTTTGTGTAAATTATCGATAAAGTGTTTTTTTTTAGAGAGAGAAATGCAGAATAAATGCATCGTGTAACTAAAAAATAACTATACTGATTCATATTAGTGCCGAGTTCAGAAGCGTTTTACTTAATTACACACTCGTTTCCCAGTTTTATTATTACCAACCACCACAAACCGAGAGTGTCCTAGTTTTTTTATTTTGAAAATCTAGTCACCTACTGAGCCTGTGACCCCTGCCCAGCAGATTTATACAAAAAAACAAAACACTGATTTGTCCCAGTTTTATTCAAGAAATGTTGCAGGTGTCTATTTTTGACCAATCTAAACCAGGACTAAACCAGGATTTTATCAGGTATATCTCAGGTCTAAACCACATCTAAACCAGGACTAAACCAGGATTTTATCAGGTCTAAACCAGGATAATTTCAGGTCTAAACCAGGACTAAATCAGGTCTAAACTAGGACTAAACCAGGACTATTTCAGGTCTAAACCAGGACTAAATTTCAGGTCTAAACCAGGACTAAATCAGGTCTAAACCTAGGACTAAACCAGGACTATTTCGGATCGAAACCATGTCTAAACTAGGGCTAAACCAGGACTATATCAGGTCTAAGCCAGAACTAAACCAAGTCTAAATCAGGTCTCTAAACCAGGACTATTTCGGATCTAAACCATGTCTAAAATAGGACTAAACTAGGGCTAAACCAGGACTATATCAGGTCTAAACCAGAACTAAACCAGGACTAAATCAGGTCTAAACCAGGACTAAACTAGGACTAAACCAGGACTATTTCAGGTCTAAACCAGGACTAAACTAGGGCTTTAAACCTGTCAACAGTAAAGAGAGACATAAACTTTAACTTCCTTTGGCAAAATCCAGAAAAGCTGCTTAAAAACGACCAAAACACAAAGAAAATGTGATTATACTGACACATTACATCCTTAATTTTCCTAAATTACTCACTTGTTTCACAATTTTATTATTACCAGCCACCAAAAAAACCGGAAATGTCCCTGCTGTATTTTATTTTGAAAATCTCGTCACGCTACACAGGTTAGAGAATAAATAGTTTTGTTTTTTTTTACACACCTGAATGATTTTTTCTTACTCTCCTCGTGATTACACACTGCTATTAATTAATTATGCATATTTATGTGTAATTATTTGAGCTGTATTTATAATTTTTTTATATTCTGAGTGTTGTAGTTTTTTTTTTTTTTTTGTAGTTTTATTTTATGCTAACTAGCTAACGAGCTCCTGTCAACACACGCGCGCCACTTTTAAAACAAAAACAGGTAAATTCACGAACAAAATCCAACTTAATCACTTTTTATTCACTCGTTTTAGGCTCACGGTTGTAAAGGAATCGGTTTTAACCACGTGAGAGTAAATAATCCCGCTTTTTACCTCTTAAATTTTCGCGAGTGAGCCCGAATTTACGCATGTGCTCCCGCTGAATTATTGTTGTTTTTTTTTTTTGTTTTTTTTTCCTTTTGGGAGGAGGTAACCTTTGCGTGTTTTTGTCTTAAGCCTCGCCGGTTCGTTCTCACCTGCTCTGAGCAAGTAACGACGAGAAAATAACTGTCACTGCCTCCTCCTCGCCGAACCTGTCCGGCCACTTTTACGCACGGACGAACGCCTCCAAAAGTTCCAACCCTCCCTCCTCCTTTTTACGCGTCAGGCACAGGTGTATCCAGACAGGTATTGCGCTTTTTTTGGGTCGGTTAGGCGAACACCATGGGGTTTTCCTAGCACCGCAAACCGGATTCACACTTTTGTTTTTGTAAATATTCCTCTTTTCCCCCCCGTTTTGGAGTATCGCAGGTTGGATTTTTATTTTTTTTATTTTTTGGCGAGGATGACCAAAGCGCACCAGAGGCATTTTGGGAACGAGTGACTGGACCTCGGAGCTTCGTCCTCAGCTTGAACAGAAAGTTTCCTCGTAAGGAGAATGACAAGGCTACTCCTGAGACTTGCACTCTGTCTGTGGATTCTGCGACTATCAGGTGAGAAAACTACAAAAAACTACAAAAATGGCCGATGTTTATTGACGTCGAATTTTGATACGTCGAAAGATGATTGACAGCTGTTATTTTCTGCGTAATTGTTCGCGTTAAAGCCACTCCGTAAGCTCATTTATTACGAAATATTTCAGCGTATTATCATTGTTTACAAAAATGCAGCAATGGGTCTTAAAGGGTTTATTTTCTGATCTGTGTTTCTGAAGTCATTTCCTCATCGAAAACACACCTGGAATTTTGTTTGATTCACGCACGTTTGACTCAAACCCTGCACATTGAGGCCGAGTTCCTCTCGCAAACAGAAAACGTCCACTTTGTGATGTCACGAGGTGGTACAGAAGGTGCTCCACTGTGTTTTTAAACTCCACACACTTTCACTAGAATCATTTGGTTGATTTCTGACAAACTCTGCTGACCTAAACCAAGACAGAACTAACTCTAAACCAGGTCTAAACCAGGTCTAAACCAGCACTAAAAAAAGGACTGAACCAGGACTGATCCGGGACTAAAACAGGACTAAACCAGGTCTACAGCAGATCTAAACCAGGACTAAAAAAGGACTGAACCAGGACTAAAACGGGACTAAACCAGGTCTAAACTAGGACTAAAGCAGGAGTAAAACAGGACTAAACCAGGACTAAAAAAGGACTAAACCAGGACGAAAAACAGGACTAAACAAGGACTAAAACGGGACCAAAACGGGACTAAACCAGGCCTAAAACAGGATTAAAACAGGAATAAACCAGGACTAAAAAAGGACTGAACCAGGACTAAAACGGGACTAAACCAGGACTAAAACGGGACTAAAACAGGACTAAAACAGGACTAAACCAGGACTTAACTGGGACTAAAACGGCACTAAACCAGATCTAAACTAGGTCTAAACCAGGACTAAACAAGGACGAAACCAGGACGAAAAACAGGACTAAACCGGGACTAAAACAGAACCAAAATGGGACTAAAACAGGACTAAACCGGGACTGAACCGGGACTAAAACGGGACTGAACCAGGACTAAAACAGGACTAAACCAGTACTAAACTAGCTCTAAACTAGAACTAACCCAGGTCCAAATCACGTCTAAACCAGGGCTAAACCAGGACTAAACCAGGTCTACAGCAGGTCTAAACCAGGACTAAGAGAGGAAGAACCCCGAGCCCATGGAGCAGGGTGTCCACAAAGTGTGACTGGGGGACGGTTGTGCTTAGTCCTGTTTTAGTCCTGGTTCAGTCCTGGTTCAGTCCTGGTTCAGTCCTGGTTCAGTCCTGGTTCAGTCCTGGTTCAGTCCTGGTTCAGTCCTGGTTCAGTCCTGTTCTCCTCATGAGCATATGCAGTTTGTTTTCAGCTCCGGTTTGACATTTAAGTTGTTGCTATTTTACATTTTTACATGTGTTATTTTTCACTAAAGGTAAAAGTGCAGCTGTCAACATGAAAAATACCGTGACATCACGAGGTGGAACGGAGCGTTTTGAGGTTTGGAGACGCAGACAGATGAATATTAAAGGATTACTCATGTGTGAATGAAACAAAACACAACTCCAGGTCTGATTTTAGACAAAATAACAGCTTTAGAACTCGACTTTAAGCTCACGAGAGTCGGTTTTGTGTAATACTGGACCTTTAAACCTGCACTGAGGCTGTTTTTATTTTAACTTTTACATCAAATCGTTTCTAGCAAATCATTAATTACACTTTAATAGGTGAAACATTACTGATCTGGTATGTTTCCTTATCGCTTTTAGGCGGCCGAGTTTGGACAAAAGTGCTGCTGTTTTCCGTATTTGAAGCCAGAATGTGCTTTTTTTGTTTTATTTTTTCTAATCAAACGTGTAGTAAAGGCCCTGTTGTTGTTGTTGTTGTTGTGTTGAAATGAGTGAATTTATTACGTGTTTTTATTGGTCCAGTCCTTGTTTACTTTTGGTTTCGTACCAGTTTAATCAATTCTACTTTTTAGGTCCAAGTTTAGTCCTGGTTCAGTTCATTTCGTCTTGCATTAAGACAGTTTGACATGTGTATTTCTTTCTGTTAACCCTGTTTTTACCCGGGACAGTCCCAGTTTTGATTCTGTGTCCCCTGTCCCAGTGGATTTAACCAAAACCATTGATTTGTCTCAGTTTTATACAAGAAATGTCCCAGGTGTCTCTGTTTTTGACCAATCTGATCTAAACCAGGACTAAACTAAGACTAAACCAGGTCTATCTCAGGTCTAAATCAGGTCTAAACTAGGGCTAGAATAGAACTATATCAGGTCTAGAACAGGTCTAAACCAGGACTGAACCAGGACTAAAACAGGACTACAACATGACTAAACCAGGTCTAAACCAGAATTAAACCAGGACTAAACTAGGGTTAAACCCAGACTATTTCAAGTCTAAAGCAGGTCTAAATTAGGTCTAAACTAGGGCTAAAATAGAACTATATCAGGTCTAAACCAGGTCTAGACTGGGGTTTAAAATTATGGCTAAACCACAATTATTTCAGGTCTAAACCAGATCTGAACCAGGTCTAAACTAGGGCTAAACCAGATCTAAACCAGAAGTAAACCAGGACTAAATTAGGGCTAAACCAGGACAATTTCAGGTCTAAACCAGGTCTTAACCAGGTCTAAACGTGGTCTAAACTGGGTCTAAACCAGGTCTAAACTGGGTCTAAACCAGGTCTAAATCTAGGTCTAAACCAGGTCTAAACTGGGTCTAAACCAGGTCTAAACCAGGTCTAAACCAGGTCTAAACTAGGGCTTCATACCTGCCAACAGTAAATAGAGGCATAAATTGTGATTTGTTTTGATAAAATACACAAAATCTGCTTAAAAATGCCAAAAAAAAAAAAAAAAAAAACACAAAGAAAATGTGATTATACTGACTCACCGACTCTGTTTGTTGTGAATGACCCGAGGACAGAACAGTTTTTTCTTAATTACACACTCAGTTCACGGTTTTATTTTCACCCTAAGTTGAAGCAGAGATTCTCCTAAAGCAAGAGTGACCAGAATTTCAAAATCAAAAACTGGGACACTCTCGGTTTGTGGTGTTGGTAATAATAAAACTGTGAAGTGAGTGTGTAATTAAAGAAAATTGTTCTGCACTCAGCTCATTCACGACGAGCAAGAGAGTCAGCACAGTCACAGTTTCTTTGTGTTTTGGTTATTTTTAAGCAGATTTTCAGGATTTTACCAAAACAAATGACAGTTTATGTCTCTCTTTACTGTTGGCAGGGATAAAGCCCTAGTTTAGACCTGGTTTAGTCCTGAAATAGTCCTGGTTTAGTCCTAATTTAGACCTGAAATAGTCCTGGTTTAGTTCTGTTCTAGGCCTGGTTTAGACCTGAGATGGACCCGATATAGTCCTGGTTTGGTCTTAGTTTAGTTCTAGTTTAGCCCTAGTTTAGTCCTGGTTTAGACCTGAAATAGTCCTGGTTTAGCCCTGGTTTAGACCTGGTTTAGTCCTGATTTAGCCCTAGATTAGCCCTAGTTTAGACCAGGTTTAGACCAGATTTAGACCAGATTTAGACCAGGTTTAGACCAGGTTTAGATCAGGTTTAGACCAGGTAGACCTGGGATAGACCTGATGTAGTCCTGATTTTGTCCTGATTTAGCCCTAGATTAGCCCTAGTTTAGACCAGGTTTAGACCAGGTTTAGACCAGGTTTAGACCAGGTTTAGACCTGGGATAGACCTGATGTAGTCCTGATTTAGTTTTAGTTTAGACCTGGTTTAGTGCTAATTTAGACCTGGTTTAAACCTGAGATAGACCTCATGTAGTCCTGGTTTAGTCTTAGTTTAGACCTGGTTTAGATCAAATTGGTCCAAAACAGAGACACCTGGGACATTTCTTGTATAAAACTGGAACACATCGATGGTTTTGTATAAATCTGCTGGGACAGGGGACACAGGCTCAAAACTGGGACTGTCCCGGGTAAAACAGGGACGTCTGGACACTCTCCTAAACACCAGTAACACAAAATGATCCAATATTTACCAAATATTCACAGTTAACTAAACGTTCACCGTCTGACTGAACAGGAGTGTGCTTTGCCTCTTTCTTGCTGTTGTTGTGTTTTTAGACTCTTCACCCGTGTTCTATTTCCAAGATTACGACAGGCAGGGCATCTGGTTTAAGAATTCTACCACCCCAGTGTCCTTTTTGTCCTTTATCATTCCAAACGTTTGGCTTTCTCTCTTTCCACATGGTGTTCTGTGCCTGTGTCCGTGTCTGTGTCTGTGTCCATGTCTGTGTCCGTGTCTGTGTCCATGTCTGTGTCTGTGTCCATGGTTGTGTCTGTGATTCTGTCTGTGTGTCTGTGGTTGTGTCCTGTGTCCATGTCTGTGATTGTGTCTGTGTGTCTGTGGTTGTGTCCTGTGTCGTGTCTGTGTGGTGTGTGTGTCTGTGTGTCTGTGGTTGTGTCTGTGTGTCTGTGGTTGTGTCTGTGTCCGTGTCTGTGGTTGTGTCTGTGTGTCTGTGTGTGTCTGTGTCCTGTGTCCGTGTCTGTGGTTGTGTCTGTGTGTCTGTGGTTGTGTCCTGTGTCCGTGTCCATGTCTGTGGTTGTGTCTGTGTCTGTGGTTGTGTCTGTGTCCGTGGTTGTGTCTGTGTCCGTGGTTGTGTGTGTCTGTGTCCGTGTCTGTGGTTGTGTCTGTGTCCATGTCTGTGTCTGTGTCCGTGTCTGTGTCCGTGGTGTGTCTGTGTCTGTGGTTGTGTCTGTGTCCGTGGATGTGTCTGTGTCCGTGGTTGTGTGTGTCTGTGATTGTGTCTGTGTCCATGTCTGTGTCCGTGTCTGTGTCCATGTCTGTGTCCGTGGTTGTGTCTGTCTGTGTGTCCGTGGTTGTGTGTATCTGTGTGTCCGTGGTTGTGTCCGTGTCTGTGTCCATGTCTGTGTCTGTGTCCTGTGTCCGTGGTTGTGTCTGTGTCTCTGTCCGTGTCTGTGTGTCTGTGGTTGTGTCCTGTGTCTTGTGTCCTGTGTCTGTATCTGTGTCCATGTCTGTATCTGTGTCTGTGTTTGTATCTGTGTCTCTATCTGTGTCTGTGTCTTTGTGTCTGTGTCTGTGTCTGTGTCTGTGTCTGTGTCTGTGGTGGTTGTGTCTGTGTCTGTGTCCTGTGTCCATGTCCGTGTCCGTAGCTCTGTCTGTGTCTGTGGGCCCGCGCGTCGGTACAGGTTTTACGGGTTGCTGTCTTGTTGATACGTTTTGCTCCTTCAGGGCGGGAGGAGGGAACAGCCTAAGACCTTTAAGCTCCTGCTCAACATGACATCAGTCAGACGAGGGACGGAGCAGACTGGAGCTGTCAGGAGCTGTCAGGAGCTGTCAGGAGCGCCCACAAACACACACACATCCACCAGAAACCAGGATCGAAACTAAACACACGTTTAGGCAGGAGACGAAACTAAAAAAGTCAGATTTATAGGACAGAAATGATCATCTTGAGCAACAAATATAAGAGCACAGAGACTCACACGCACATGAATCTGTGTGTCATTCGTTCAATCGTTTTTCAATATAAAACCAAAAATAAGAAAACGAAAAAAACAACAATTTTCTTCATTATTTGTCTCCAAAACCAAAATGAAAAAACAGATAATAATTCGTTTTTTCAGTTTTCGATTTTGTGTTTAAATGAAAAATGGAAAAAACGGATAATGGACGTTTCCCGTTTACGTGACTTCTGTGACTGTGATGTCGGACTTTTGCGCTGCGTTTGGACTGAACCAGGACTGATCCAGGTCAAGGACCAGACCAGACTCCGAGCTTTGACTCAGAGNGAGCAGACTGGAGCTGTCAGCTGTCAGGAGCTGTCAGGAGCTGTCAGGAGCGCCCAAAACACACACACATCCACCAGAAACCAGGATCGAAACTAAACACACGTTTTAGGCAGGAGACGAAACTAAAAAAGTCAGATTTATAGGACAGAAATGATCATCTTGAGCAACAAATATAAGAGCACAGAGACTCACACGCACATGAATCTGTGTGTCATTCGTTCAATCGTTTTTCAATATAAAACCAAAAATAAGAAAACGAAAAAAACAACAATTTTCTTCATTATTTGTCTCCAAAACCAAAATGAAAAAACAGATAATAATTCGTTTTTTCAGTTTTTCGATTTTGTGTTTAAATGAAAAATGGAAAAAACGGATAACGGACGTTTCCCGTTTACGTGACTTCTGTGACTGTGATGTCGGACTTTTGCGCTGCGTTTGGACTGAACCAGGACTGATCCAGGTCAAGGACCAGACCAGACTCCGAGCTTTGACTCAGAGCCTCCGCGGGGTCTGAGCCTCCGGTCTAGTCCTGCTCTGGTCCCGGTCTGGTCTTGGTCTCAGTCCCACTCTGGTCCCAGTCTGGTCCCGGTCTCAGTCCTGGTCTCAGTCCTGATCTCAGTGTCGGTCTGGTCCCGGTCTGGTCTCGGTCTCAGTCCTGATCTCAGTCTCAGTCTGGTCCCAGTCTGGTCCCGATCTCAGTCCCGGTCTGGTCCCGTCTCAGTCATGGTCTGGTCCCGGTCTCAATCCCGGTTTGGTCCTGGTCTGGTCCCGGTCTGGTCTTCGGTCTCAGTCTCGGTCTGGTCCCGGTCTGGTCTCAGGTCTGGTCTCTGGTCCGGTCTCAGTCCCGGTCTGGTCCCGGTCTCAGTCCCGGTCTGGTCCGGTCTCAGTCCCGGTCTGGTCCCGGTCTCAATCCCGGTCTGGTCTCGGTCTCAGTTCTGGTCTGGTCCTGGTCTCAGTCCCAGTCTGGTCCCGGTCTGGTCCCGGTCTCAGTCCTGGTCTCAGTCCTGATCTCAGTGTCGGTCTGGTCCCGGTCTGGTCTCGGTCTCAGTCCTGATCTCAGTCTCAGTCTGGTCCCAGTCTGGTCCCGATCTCAGTCCCGGTCTGGTCCCGTCTCAGTCATGGTCTGGTCTCGGTCTCAATCCGGGTTTGGTCCTGGTCTGGTCCCGGTCTGGTCTCGGTCTCGGTCCGGTCTGGTCCCGGTCTAGTCCCGGTCTGGTCCCGGTCTCAGTCCCGGTCTGGTCCCGGTCTCAATCCCGGTCTGGTCTCGGTCTCAGTTCTGGTCTGGTCCTGGTCTCAGTCCCAGTCTGGTTCCGGTCTCAGTCCTGGTCTCAGTCCTGGTCTCAGTGTCTGTCTGGTCCCGGACTTGGTTTAGTCCGTCGTCGCAGTCACTGAAGTCACGTTAAAGGGAAATGGTCGTTATCCGTTTTTTCCATTTTTCATTTAAACACAAAATCAAAAACTGAAAAAAACAAATCATTATCTGTTTTTTCATTTTGGTTTTGGAGACAAATAATGAAGAAAATAGTTTTTTTGTTTTTTTTGTTTTCTTATTTTTGATTTTATATTGAAAAACGACTAACGAATGATACACGGATTCACATGGACCTCCGGAGGTAAACGTCGCGCCGCTTCCTCTTCTGTGTCGCTGTCGTCAGACTCAGCGTCAGTTCCAGTTAGAATTATTCTGGTCTTTCTGAATCCCGCCAGGATGTTTTCGGTGTCACTGAAGTCCAGACTTTGTCCGTCCGTCCAGTGACTTCAGGAAAGTTTCATGGTTCATCCTCCCGCTGTCACAAGTTTCTCTCTCGCTCCAAACTTTCTTTCTGCTGCTCGATTTCCGTTTTCAGCTGCAGATTTCACGACTTGCAGTTTGTGATTTTGTTTTTTGGAGGCATTTGTGTTCAGTCTTCTCAGTCTTTGTCTTTATAAGTTTAAAGTTTCAATGTTAAATTGTTCAGCGGTGCAGAAGTAACTGACGTGATACAGACAGGACGGAGGCTCTTTCTGCAGGAGACATGCGCAGTAGAGCCAAGTGACAGTGGTGCAGGAGGAACAGGAGCAGCAGATCCTCACACACAAGACTAGAACCTCTCCACGCTTCACGAAAAACATTTTAATATAGAAGTCGCACCGGAAACACCCAAACCATGAAAAAAAAGTGACACTTATAGTCAGAAAAATACCGTACGCGATTTTTACCAGCCAATAAGAGCCAATAAACGCCGTCCCGAAGCTTTACTCCGTCCCTAACCAAAATCTGAAAAATCCTCCAGAGTGGGCGGACAACACGGCTCTGGACTTTGAAACAGAGCGGATGTTTGTGCCGTTTCCCTTTTCTCCAGACACGGCGGTGCCAGGTCGGGGCGGAGCTGAAAGGGACACCTCACGTCCCGCCCGTAGACGCCGGTGTCTGCGCTCGTCACGTAATAAATAACCTGCGTCTGACTCATCGCCGCCGTTAGTCCAACCTGAAAACTCAAATGTCCTGACCTTTGACCCAAAAGTCCCATTTTTAAACAAATGTGCACTAAAATGCCAAAATAAGACCAGCGATATTATGTTTACATTTCTATTTTAGACACATTTACACAAATAATGAAGAGAAAAATGTAGGCGTGTTGGGCCCCTTTAAGTAAAAGTATAGATACACACCAGAGCAAAAAATCAAGGTAAACTACTTTTTACTCCACTGTATTTTTGAACCGGACTGAAAAGTAAAAGTAACGCTCTTTATTTAGAGCAGAGGTGTCAAACTCGTATCCAACTGACTTTGATCCCAAAGTGTCCGGATCAGAAAACTCATGTCATATAAACCCCAAAAATAACAGTAAGTTCAAATATTTGTGCAGAGAAACACAAATCTATTACAGAAATCTTTTTGAATTGATGAACTCTTTCTTTTACAAAATATTATAATATTATGAACAACCTGAAACTTTAAGAAAAATACAATTTCAACACAAAGTTTTAACATGAACTTGTTTGTAAATAGTAATAAGTCAATTTTTCTAGTAAAATCCTGCACTCGGCTCCACTTTTCTCATGTTGGACATTTTTCTGATGAGGGTGTCACGGTCAACAGTCAAAACGATCGTCCTTTAAGAGCGTTTGGAAAGAGACAAGTCTTCATTTGTGCTGCTCTGGTGGGAGGGGCCACGTACAGAGACGCTGGAGACGCTGCTGTGATAAACACCACAGAAAATTAACAAGATTTTAATAGAAAATATAATTAAAATATTTTAGTAGAAAATCATCCGAGGGCCAGATTAAAGGTCTTGGAGGGCCGGATCCAGCCCCCGGGCCGTATGTTTGACACCCCTGGGTTAAATGATAAAAAGTACCCGCGTACCATCGAGCAAACGAAATCTAACGCTGTGACGTCACGGTTTGTACGAAGTAAAACAAAGTAAAACCGTGTGATGAATCAGGCTGTTTGAGACTTGCAAAACATCGACTTGGTTCCACCTCTGTCCTGATTATTGGAAAGTAAAATTATAATTATAATTAGATGTAGACACACGACAGACTTATTATGACCTCCAGAGCTGCTTATATAATGTGTTTGTACTGGGGCAAGAGCATTTTTTTTTTCAAATATATGCAAGAAAATTTGATTCTTGAGCCGACCTGACAGAGGGACAGTGGGAGGGGCCACGTACAGAGACGCTGGAGACGCTGCTCTGCTCAGCACCGCAGAAAATTAACAAGATTTTAATAGAAAATATAATTCAAATATTTTAGTAGAAAATCAGCCGAGGGCCAGATTAAAGGTCTTGGAGGGCCGGATCCAGCCCCCGGGCCGTATGTTTGACACCCCTGATTTAGACAGTAGAATTATTTTTCAAAATTAAATAAGAGTATTTTCTTTTATACTGCCATGTGGCCACAGAACTATGAGTATTTCAGTCATGGAACATAAAGTACTGTACTTGAGTAAAAAACTGAGGTATTTATACTTTACTTGAGTGCATTTTAAAGTAAATACTCTTTACTTTTGGTCCCGGTCAAGCAGAAGTAAACAGCAAGGCCAAAAATTCAAGTTAATGCATCTGATATAAAAATGTATTGAACAGATACATATGTACTCTAGTTTTATGAAACTGTTGACCTTTTTTCTGTACCATTTTTGGTTCTAAAGTTCCATATGTTTTAAACAGACCATGTATGAAACATGGAACAAAAATTATTTCCCAAATTTCAAAGACCCAAAAATCATGTAAATAAATGGATGTATTTCATCATATCTTGTGTTATTCCATCTTTGAACTGTTGATGAAGGGACAGGATTTAAAAAAAAAAAAATATTTTAAAATGATAAAAATTTGCTTGGAAGGACTGACATATTTTATAGAAATAGTTTCCTTTCATTTTGAAGTAATATTAAAGTATTCAGAAGAAAAAAGTGACAAATGATGTAAAATCCTGCACCTTCTACTTGTTTGTACAATTTTCCCTCCGTTACTTTTCCCTCCGTTACCATGACTTTCTTAATAAAAAATCTCATGAGTCAAAAAGTCAGAGGTTTTTCAACCTAATCTTGTACCATATGGTAGAAAACTATATGAAGCAAATATTCAAACCAGTTTGTTAAGGATATGTAAGTGAGAACCAAGAGTTATCACTGTTTGGATTTATTGCCAAAAAGTGCTGCATAATTTTCATTCCCTCCGTTACCGACATGAGTTTTTAAATTTTTTGTCAACAACTTGAAAGAATCTCACAGGTTTAACTTGACCCTGTTGGAGTGTAACTCTTTCCTACATTCTGATACTTTACTTATTTCAATAGTCCTCTAGTTTCTGAATAAGAGACATTTGAATGTCAAAAATCTGCCCCTGTTTCCCTCCGTTACCACTTGACCGAACCCTTTTACTACATCACATTCGAGAGCAGGTATCTGTTCTTTCTGCTCCTCTACATTTTTGAACCGGACTGAAAAGTAAAAGTATATTTTTAGTATAGTTTGAGGCCTGCTCAAAAGACTGAGGACTTTATTTTGAACACAACATAAAGTAAAAGCATCACCTGTTTAAAAATGTACTTAAAGCGTAAAAAGTCAAAGTTTTCATGCAGATTTTGAGATTTAATGAAACTTCTAATGTACAAATGTCGAGTCAGTTCATCAGAAACAACTGAACGATTGTTTTTTTGTCGCCGTTTCACTTATTTGCATATTTTTGTTTGCGTGTTCAAAATAAATACTTTTTACTTTTCAGTCCTGTTCAGAAATGTAGTGAAGTAGAAAGTACAAATACCTGCTCTCAAATGTACTGAAGTAAAAGTAAAGAGTATTTACTTTAAAATGCACTCAAGTAAAGTACAAATATCTCAAATTTTTACTTAATTACAGTTCTTTTTTTACGTTCCATGACAAGAATACACCTGGGAGTACACTGCAAAAAAACTTGGCCAAAATTTAAGATATAAACTAGTGCTGTCATGCGATTAAAAAAATTGATAGATTAATTAATTATGATCTGTAATTAATTAATCTTATTAATCTCATTTTAATCTCATCTAAAAATTGCTGAGAAAAGCTTCAATTTGAGGTATTTTCATTTAAATTCATTATTACATTATTGTGGCAGATCAAAAGACTGATATAGATTTAAAAAAGTGACTTTATAAAGTCATTTATTGTTTAACAAATCTCTCCAAATTGTCTGTTGAGCCCAAGTCTCCATGAATAAGAAACTGTTTGCTGTAAAGTAGCAAAGACGAGGAAATCTGAACATAATAACTTTTGTCGACTTAAAGACAATAAAAAGTCCAGTCTTTCCTTAACCATATTAAAAATATTATTGATAGAGAAATGCTTTATATATGAGATCACTGGTTTTAGTCCTGGTTTAGACCTGGTTTAGTCTTAGTTTAGTCCTGGAATGGATTAATCCTGGTTTTAGTCCTGGTGTTAGTTCTGGTTTAGTCCTGGTGTTAGTTCTGGTTTAGTCCTGGTTTTAGTTCTGGTTTTAGTTCTGGTTTAGTTCTGGTTTAGTCCTGGTTTAGTCCTGGTTTAGACCTGGTTTTAGTTCTGGTTTTAGTTCTGGTTTAGTCCTGGTTTAGACCTGGTTTAGTTCCTGGTTTTAGACCTGGTTTAGTCCTGGTTTAGACCTGGTTTTAGCTGTGGTTTTAGTTCTGTTTTTTGTTCTGGTTTTTAGTCCTGGTTTAGTCCTGGTTTAGTCCTGGACTGGATTAGTCCTGGTTTTAGTCTTGGTGTTAGTTCTGGTTACCATAACGTTTACATCGCTCTTACTGCGCGCGTTTTGTGTGGGTTTCCGGCAATGAGTGGAATTACCGAAATAAAAAAATGTATAAATGTGTTTTTTTTGTGTGTGTGTTGTTGTCCCAGCAACGCATAAAAACAGGTTTTATAATAAAGCAACTCGCATACAGAAACAGTAAAGTTAGAGATTAAAAATGAGATTAACGCGATTAAAAAACATAACGCGCTAAATATGACTGTAATTAATTAATCGCAATTAACGCGATAATTTGACACCCCTAATATAAACACTTAAATCTGTCAGAAAATGACTTAAAAGTAGAGAAACGATCTGTCCATACAGCAAAATCATTTTAATTGGCAAGTTATTTTCAAATAAACGATCTTTAGACTAGAATGAAGCGTCTCAGAACTATTAAGTAGATAAAAATATTCTGAAAAACCTGATATAAGTTTCAAAATCTTGGCCAGATCAGAGAAATTTGCAAGAAAATACTGTTATTTCATGTTGAAAAATCCATTCTACTGTCTAAATAAAGTGTTTTTTTTTATTGTGGTATCAAACCTTTTTTTCGTGTTGTGAGACACTTGTCCGGACGGTGTTTTGGAGCTTTGGTTTTGAAGCGTGTGTGTGTGTGTGTGTGTGTGTGTGTGTGTGTGTGTGTGTGTGTGACAGAAGCGTGTACAAGGGTGAACACTGGCACCGTCGCACTTCCTTGGTGACTTCCTTTACCATTTGTGCACAGTGAGAGCAACGATGAAGCAACTATCAGACATTTACTGCAGACGAAGAAAGGAAGGAGTACCGCAAATTTGTACACGAGTAAAAGTACAGTCACGTGTCTGAGACGTGTACTCGGTTACAAGTACTGCAGCCAAAATTGTGCTTAAAAAGGAGGTACCACGTTTACATGAGAGCTTTAATTCTGAATAAAAATAATTCGATTCTGCAAAAAAATGAATTCCGCTTTAAAAACTTAATTTCTAATGGCCCTGTCACACTTTGACAATATGGCCGAATGCCAACGAACCAGAATTTCCCTAAAACGCTGGCATACGCTGAACTATCAATGTTTTTATTTTTATTTTGGTATTAGTAACAAGTTGGATGTATATGTAACATCATGGAAATCCTGGAAAGTCACGTCATTTTGTAAATTCAGTGACAGTTTTGGAAAAGTCATTGAATTTTAGTATCTCTTTAGTGCAACTCGTGAGGCTGTTCTGATTATTTGTGAACGTCTGCGCCTTTTGTTTAAAAGAGACGACAATACATCACGCACTGACAGGATTTTGAATGTTCAAAAACTATAATCCCAAACGAGGGTTGTACCGATTCGATCACGTGACTGCGAACTCGATCCGGACTCGGGCATTATGGTCCGATCAGGTATCGGATAAATAATATACGTGTATAGGCGAGTTTCTGCTGACGTCATTGTTATTAAAAGCCCGCGTTGCTGCTGGGAAATATTTTAGTCGGAGGCAAGAAACACGGTAGCGTCAAACACAGAGCGTAACCTCGCGTATTTATCCCCGATAATGGTAAATTCCTGCTGCATTATCGGACGCACAAATAGAAGCACGGGAGAAGGAAAATGTCTTTTTCATATTCCGAGTGAAAAGAACCACTAACGGTGAATTAAACGACTTTCAAACATCCGCAGAGCAAACGTAGAAGATCCTAACAAACCGTGGACTCCAACAAGTTCAACGACACATCGAGACTCTTGGAGGTTTTCATCTTTTCTGCTGTGAACGGCCCAGGAGTTTCCACCAAGTCATTGTGGATATCGCCCAAGTGAATATTTGTCCAGGTAGTTGGTGATTCTGACCAGAAATTTGGTTTGGTCCACCTTTTGTCGGGGTTGAAAAGGGTGATTTGTCGTCCGTCGATGCTTATGACCAATTTCTGGTCAAATGGTCTTGGGTCGTCTGCCGTTAGAGTGGATCAATAACCGGGATCAATACCCTTTACGTGCTTTCTCGCTCCGTCCGTCATGTTGAATTAGTGTTTCTTGCCGCCGACCAAAATAATTCCCAGCATGCAACGCGCGCTTTTGTCAACAATGAAACTCGCCTATAACACACAGGACAAACGGCACACAAGTTTTTCTGAGGTGTGGGGTTAGTTCAGGGACGTCCAGTCAGCGCGTCTGTCTGTCCCAGCGCCTGTTGTACTAGTGCAAGTGTCCGGATCAGAAAACTCATGTCATATAAACCCCAAAAATAACAGTAAGTTCAAATATTTGTGCAGAGAAACACAAATCTATTACAGAAATCATTTTTAATTGATAAACTCTTTTTTTTTTTTTTTTACAAAATATTATAATATTATGAACAACCTGAAACTTTAAGAAAAAATCAATTTCAACACAATGTTTTAACATGAACTTGTCTGTAAACAGGAATAAATACATTTTTTGTTGTAAAATCCTGCACTCGGCTCCACTTTTCTCCTGTTGGACATTTTTCTGATGAGGGTGTCACGGTCAACAGTCAAAACGATCGTCCTTTAAGAGCGTTTGGAAAGAGACAAGTCTTCATTTGTGCTGCTCTGGTGGGAGGGGCCACGTACAGAGACGCTGGAGACGCTGCTGTGATAAACAATAGAAAATAATAGAAAATATAATTCAAATATTTGAGTAGAAAATCAGCCGAGGGCCAGATTAAAGGTCTTGGAGGGCCGGATCTGACCCCCGGGCCGTATGTTTGACACCTGTTGTACTAGAGGCACATTCGCGCTGTGGACTTTTGGGTCGTGTCGTGCTCGGCCGCTGTTACCTGTGGTACTGTGGCCCGTGTTCACACCTGCACGGCCGATTACGTTGTTGCACGGTGCTGTTTGTTGCAAACAAAACAAACAGCTGTTGCGCAGTGGAGCTGGCACTTTTGGCGGTGAAGGTTCGTCCAGCTGCATGAAGTGTTTATTGAGCGATGGGGCCGATGTTGCGGTGTTGCTCTGCTGTTGGTTTGTGGATGTGGCGGCTGTGCGGGGCAGAGAGGCTGTGCGGCTTCTGTCATCTCATTTTTATTTGGTAAGATTTTGTATTATTTGGATTTCATAGACGAGCCTAAATGTTTCAAACATAATGCACGTGCAAACATATAATATCAAATATACAAAGTGCAGATTGTGCAGAGTCGAGTCTCAGGTCTGATCTGATTCTGGTCTCATTCCTGTTTTGTCCAGTTCATTAAGTTTACAAAGGCTGTGTTCAGACTGCAGCCTGAAGTGACCCAAATCTGATTTTTTTGGCCCCTATGTTCCTGTATCTGATCTTTTAATGTCAGTCTGAACCACACAGATCAGATTTTTTCAAATGTGACCCAGGACACTTGGATATGTGCTCCTGAAACTGATACATATCTGATCTTTAACATGTGACTTCAGTGTGAACGGACAAAGTGCATTCATCCACCTACACGTTATCAACAAGACACAAACGTCACTATTCTGCACTGAAGTAGGAGAAAATTGTTAATGAACTCTGTGTGACTGAAGTGAAGCACATCACCACTCACCACTCTTGGCTCCGTCTCCACATCCACACGTTCCTTTCAACGGACTGAACCACAAAACACCTCGTCCTCGTCCTTCTCCTTCTCAATCTCCTCCTTAAAACAAGTAAGTTGTTCATGTTCTGGCTCCGGTACGAGAGGAACTTTAAAATCTCCAGGTGCTCGATGCTGCGTCCATGTTTGGACAACTTCTGTAAACACAGAGACGCTCGCTGCGGTTGACGTCGTCGTGTCTCCAGTGTCACATGTGGGACACTTTTGGGCCGTTTAATGTTCACACTGGAGTCACACACAAGTCACATTTAACTGGAAATGTGAACGACCTCGAAAAAACATCGGATTTCACAAAAAAATCGGAATTGAGCGTTAAACCCTGCAGTCTGAACGTAGCCTAAGTTACACATTCCAACACCAAACTGTGGTAAAAGTCAAGATTTTCAACAATGATGGTTCATGGTTAGAAAAGTTAATAAAAAAAATTAAGTTTTGGACATTTGATTTTTCACACTAAGTTCAGCCCAAAGTCTACACCTGAAATCAACACAATCTGATCCCGCAAACATCCTGGATCTGATTCTTTGCTCTTAGTTCATTTTATAATATTTTACAGAAGTATCGGATCGGGACTCGGTATCGGCAGATTCTCAAAATCAAAGGACTCGGACTCGGGGTCAAAAAAATGATGTGATTTGCTCATTAGATGCCAAAGATTCTAACTCTATAAACACAGTGAGCAGAGAGGTCAGATGCCCTCCCCTGATCCACAGGTTGGAGGTTTGATCCCGTTTTGTCCTCGGGCGCGACACTCGACCCCGTGTCCCGTTCGCTGGAGCAAGAACGTGATGATGTAAAGAGCCTTGAAGGTACAAAAGTAAAAAAAAAAAACAGTAATGTATACGAGCACTAAAGCAGCAGCTCGCAGTTTGTGGACCTGTTGAGTTGGTTTACAGTCGGGACTAAAACGCTAAATTCGTTTTGTTTCAGCAGAATAATTGTAAAAAATTGAGATTTCTCAGATTATTCGCTCCACTTATCCTTTAAAGAGCCATTAAACACCAAAATCTCTCTTTTTTTTAACTGATTCTCTGTGTAAATGTGTCTGAAATAGAAGTGTGTCTCTGGCCCTGGCATTTTATTTTGGCATTTTAGTGTATATGTGTTAAAAATTTGGGTTTTAGTCCTGGTTTAGACCTGGTTTAGACCTGAAATAGTCCTGGTTTAGACCTGGTTTATTTAGTTTAGTTTAGTCCTGGTTTAGACCTGAAATAGTCCTAGTTTAGACCTGTTTTAGACCTGACATAGTCCTGGTTTGGACCTGATATAGTTCTATTTTAGCACTAGTTAAGTCCTGGTTTAGACCTGGTTTAGATCTAGTTTAGACCTGAAATAGTCCTGGTTTAAGCCCGAAATAGTCCTGGTTTAGACCTGAAATAGTCCTAGTTTAGACCTGGTTTAGGCCTGAAATAGTCCTGGTTTAGACCTGGTTTAGACCTGGTTTAGACCTGGTTTAGACCTGAAATAGTCCTGGTTTAGACCTGGTTTAGACCTGAAATAGTCCTGGTTTAGACCTGGTTTAGACCTGAAATAGTCCTGGTTTAGACCTATTTTAGACCTGAAATAGTCCTGGTTTAGACCTGGTTTTAGACCTGAAATAGACCTGGTTTAGACCTGGTTTAGACCTGGTTTAGACCTGAAATAGTCCTGGTTTAGACCTGGTTTAGACCTGAAATAGTCCTGGTTTAGACCTGGTTTAGACCTGAAATAGTCCTGGTTTAGACCTGGTTTAGACCTGGTTTAGACCTGGTTTAGACCTGAAATAGTCCTGGTTTAGACCTGGACCAGACTTTCTTTCTACTGTTCGATTATTGTTTTCAGCTGCAGATTTCACGACTTGCAGTTTGTGATCTACAGAATCTGATTTTGTTTTTGGGGGCGTTTGTGTTCAGTGTTTCTCAGTCGTCTTTATAAGTTGATGTTTAGTCTTTATTTATTTATATAGCGCTTTTCACAGACATTTTTTTTTTTTAACAAAGTCGCTTTGCGGAACATTACATTCAGCGTTACATTTTAAATTTTCAGTGTTGCAGGAGAAACAGGAGCAGCAGGTCCTGACACACAAGCCTAGAGCCTCGAGCGCCTGTCGCAGCTGCCCTCAGTGTGAAAATAACCAACGTGTGAAATTATATATTTGAATATATAAGTCACACCAGAGTATAAGTCGCAGGAAACACCCAAACCATGAAAAAAAGTGTAACTTAAAATACAGTACTAACCAGGCCCGGCCCTGCTTATATATATATATATATATATAATATATATATATATATATATATATATATATATATATATATATATTGTTTCTCACCTTCCACGGTGGTTGGTCTCTCACCCTCATTCAGCTCGGGTCGTCTACCAGAGGCCTGGGAGCTTGAGAGTTCTGCGCAGTATCTTTGCTGTTCCCAGTACTGCACTTTTCTGGACTGAGATGTTCCGTTGTTTTTCCCGGTATCTGTTGTAGCCACTCTTCCAGTTTGGGGGTTACAGCCCCGAGTGTCCGATCACCACAGGCACCACTGATGCCTTTACTTTCCAGGCTCTCTCCAGCTCTTCCTTGAGCCCCTGGTATTTCTCTAGCTTCTCGTGTTCCTTTTTCCTGATATTACCATCGCTTGGTATTGCGATGTCAACCACCACGGCTCTGCTCTGTTTTCTTATCCACCACCACTATGTCTGGTTGGTCCATCACCATCCTGTCAGTCTGTATCTGAAGTCCCACAGGATCTTGGCTCGGTCATTCTCCACAACCTTTGGAGGTGTTTCCCACCTTGATCCTGGGGTTTCCAGCCCGTACTCTGCACAGATGTTTCTGTACACTATGCCGCCACTTGGTTATGTCGCTCCATGTATGCTTTCCCTGCCAGCATCTTACATCTTATATATATACACAGGTTGTCCAAAAAAATTTGACATAATTTCGCAGGCCAATAATTTTGACAATTCTTGTTTAGAAATATATCAAGATTTGAATATTTTTATTTTTGGTTGAGTCAAGAAAAGTAATTTACACTCACACCAAGACTGTGCAGCTTCAACACAACATTTGGAAAAAAAACTACAACACTGGAAAAACAAATTTGGACTTGGAACCAAAAATGTAAAGAGTTCAGCTGAAGGATCTGGTACCAACATCAACATCAGACGAGAAGGTCGAGCAAATTCATGAAAAACTCTTGCGACGCCCCAAGAGTCTGTGAGGAGAACAAGTTTGGAAACCCAGATTCCTCAATGACGGTTTGGTGTAACCAGATCCTTTAGTCCTGCTTAAGCACCTTCCTCTTTAAATTTGAAGTTTTTCCAAATGTCGCTTTGCTCGTTGCACAGTCTTGGGTGAGTGTGAGCAGCAGATTCAAGACACAAAATGATTCTGTTTGAGGAGTGAACGACTCAACCTGAAAACAGAACAAAAACAAAAGATTAAATATAAAATCACGATCTGTTTCTAAACATTCTGTGAAAATTTGAGCTTATTTCAACAACAATTACCAAAAGAATTATTGTCTAAACCGGGTCTAAACTACGGCTAAACCAGGACTTTTTCTGGTCTAAACCGGGTCTAAACTACGGCTAAACCAGGACTTTTTCTGGTCTAAACCGGGTCTAAACTACGGCTAAACCAGGACTTTTTCTGGTCTAAACCGGGTCTAAACTACAGGCTAAACCAGGACTTTTTCTGGTCTAAACCGGGTCTAAACTACGGCTAAACCAGGACTTTTTCTGGTCTAAACCGGGTCTAAACTACAGCTAAACCAGGACTTTTTCTGGTCTAAACCGGGTCTAAACTACGGCTAAACCAGGACTTTTTTCTGGTCTAAACCGGGTCTAAACTACGGCTAAACCAGGACTTTTTCTGGTCTAAACCGGGTCTAAACTACAGCTAAACCAGGACTTTTTCTGGTCTAAACCGGGTCTAAACTACGGCTAAACCAGGACTTTTTCTGGTCTAAACCGGGTCTAAACTACGGCTAAACCAGGACTTTTTCTGGTCTAAACCGGGTCTAAACTACAGCTAAACCAGGACTTTTTCTGGTCTAAACCGGGTCTAAACTACGGCTAAACCAGGACTTTTTCTGGTCTAAACCGGGTCTAAACTACAGGCTAAACCAGGACTTTTTCTGGTCTAAACCGGGTCTAAACTACAGCTAAACCAGGACTTTTTCTGGTCTAAACCGGGTCTAAACTACGGCTAAACCAGGACTTTTTCTGGTCTAAACCGGGTCTAAACTATGGCTAAACCAGGACTTTTTCTGGTCTAAACCGGGTCTAAACTACATCTAAACCAGGACTTTTTCTGATCTAAACCGGGTCTAAACTACGGCTAAACCAGGACTTTTTCTGGTCTAAACCGGGTCTAAACTACAGCTAAACCAGGACTTTTTCTGGTCTAAACCGGGTCTAAACTACAGCTAAACCAGGACGTTTTCTGATCTAAACCGGGTCTAAACCAGGACTAAATAATCCAGATGATAATCCAGAGCGCCTAATAATAAATAAATACGGAAAATACGGTATTGGTGTACAAAAATAGGCACCAAAATGATACATGTACAATTATAAAATTAATCAGGTTTTACTTATTCAGCACAATATGTGAAATCCCTTGGCGAGCTTCAGTAGATTGGGTTTGAGTCCCCTGTTCTAAACACTTTCAGGAAAGGTTCTGCTCTGTCCTGTCGGTGGTACTTCTCTTTTAGTATCGATTTCTGCTCAAACGAGTATCTAGTCTCGATAATACTCGTTTTAGTTTTGATTTGTATCTGATTTCTGATACTTTTGAGAACCTCTGCTCCGTTTGATTGCAGCGATCTGGAAAGTCGAACACATTTGAGCACGTAAATAGGCCAAGACTTTAAATAATAACCAACGCAAAACAATTAGCATTTACACGGAAGTTTTTTAATGACTGTACTCATATCGTCATAATTACTCACATCTGAGGAGTACGTTTTCCAGTGAGTAACTCTGCATGTGACAAAACCTCTGTGTCCTGTTGACGACATTAAACGATTTCAACATTTGTGGGGTTTTTTTTAGGCATCTGATTTTATTTTAGTCTAGTTTTTGTTCCCTGTTCTTTGAAAATACCATTGCGTTATTTATCGTTTTGTCCTTTCGATTAGAGTAACTTTCAATTTTAAAACAGATTAATGAACATGACTCTCACTTTTTGATTTTAGAAAAACAAAGAGTTCATTGTGAATGTGATAGTCCTGTTTTGGTCCTGGTTTAGACCTATTGTAGTCCTGGTTTAGTCTTAGATTAGTCCTGGTTTAGACCTGATGTAGTGCTGGTTTAGTCTTAGATTAGTCCTGGTTTAGACCTGATGTAGTGCTGGTTTAGTCTTAGATTAGTCCTGGTTTAGACCTGATGTAGTTCTGGTTTCTTAGATTAGTCCTGGTTTAGACCTGATGTAGTGCTGGTTTAGTCTTAGATTAGTCCTGGTTTAGACCTGATGTAGTGCTGGTTTAGTCTTAGATTAGTCCTGGTTTAGACCTGATGTAGTTCTGGTTTAGTCTTAGATTAGTCCTGGTTTAGACCTGATGTAGTGCTGGTTTAGTCTTAGATTAGTCCTGGTTTAGACCTGATGTAGTGCTGGTTTAGTCTTAGATTAGTCCTGGTTTAGACCTGATGTAGTGCTGGTTTAGTCTTAGATTAGTCCTGGTTTAGACCTGATGTAGTGCTGGTTTAGTCTTAGATTAGTCCTGGTTTAGACCTGATGTAGTGCTGGTTTAGTCTTAGATTAGTCCTGGTTTAGACCTGATGTAGTGCTGGTTTAGTCTTAGATTAGTCCTGGTTTAGACCTGATGTAGTGCTGGTTTAGTCTTAGATTAGTCCTGGTTTAGACCTGATGTAGTGCTGGTTTAGTCTTAGATTAGTCCTGGTTTAGACCTGATGTAGTGCTGGTTTAGTCTTAGATTAGTCCTGGTTTAGACCTGATGTAGTGCTGGTTTAGTCTTAGATTAGTCCTGGTTTAGACCTGATGTAGTGCTGGTTTAGTTTTAGATTAGTCCTGGTTTAGACCTGATGTAGTGCTGGTTTAGTCTTAGATTAGTCCTGGTTTAGACCTGATGTAGTGCTGGTTTAGTCTTAGATTAGTCCTGGTTTAGACCTGATGTAGTGCTGGTTTAGTCTTAGATTAGTCCTGGTTTAGACCTGATGTAGTGCTGGTTTAGTCTTAGATTAGTCCTGGTTTAGACCTGATGTAGTGCTGGTTTAGTCTTAGATTAGTCCTGGTTTAGACCTGATGTAGTGCTGGTTTAGTCTTAGATTAGTCCTGGTTTAGACCTGATGTAGTGCTGGTTTAGTCTTAGATTAGTCCTGGTTTAGACCTGATGTAGTCCTGGTTTAGTCTTAGATTAGTCCTGGTTTAGACCTGATGTAGTGCTGGTTTAGTCTTAGATTAGTCCTGGTTTAGACCTGATGTAGTGCTGGTTTAGTCTTAGATTAGTCCTGGTTTAGACCTGATGTAGTGCTGGTTTAGTCTTAGATTAGTCCTGGTTTAGACCTGATGTGTAGTGCTGGTTTAGTCTTAGATTAGTCCTGGTTTAGACCTGATGTAGTGCTGGTTTAGTCTTAGATTAGTCCTGGTTTAGACCTGATGTAGTGCTGGTTTAGTTTTAGATTAGTCCTGGTTTAGACCTGATTGTAGTGCTGGTTTAGTTTTAGATTAGTCCTGGTTTAGACCTGATGTAGTCCTGGTTTAGTTTTAGATTAGTCCTGGTTTAGACCTGATGTAGTGCTGGTTTAGTCTTAGATTAGTCCTGGTTTAGACCTGATGTAGTGCTGGTTTAGTCTTAGATTAGTCCTGGTTTAGACCTGATGTAGTGCTGGTTTAGTCTTAGATTAGTCCTGGTTTAGACCTGATGTAGTGCTGGTTTAGTCTTAGATTAGTCCTGGTTTAGACCTGATGTAGTGCTGGTTTAGTCTTAGATTAGTCCTGGTTTAGACCTGATGTAGTGCTGGTTTAGTCTTAGATTAGTCCTGGTTTAGACCTGATGTAGTGCTGGTTTAGTCTTAGATTAGTCCTGGTTTAGACCTGATGTAGTGCTGGTTTAGTCTTAGATTAGTCCTGGTTTAGACCTGATGTAGTCCTGGTTTAGTCTTAGATTAGTCCTGGTTTAGACCTGATGTAGTGCTGGTTTAGTCTTAGATTAGTCCTGGTTTAGACCTGATGTAGTGCTGGTTTAGTCTTAGATTAGTCCTGGTTTAGACCTGATGTAGTCCTGGTTTAGTCTTAGATTAGTCCTGGTTTAGACCTGATGTAGTGCTGGTTTAGTCTTAGATTAGTCCTGGTTTAGACCTGATGTAGTGCTGGTTTAGTCTTAGATTAGTCCTGGTTTAGACCTGATGTAGTGCTGGTTTAGTCTTAGATTAGTCCTGGTTTAGACCTGATGTAGTGCTGGTTTAGTCTTAGATTAGTCCTGGTTTAGACCTGAGTTTGTCAAAATGGTCAAAAATAGACATTTCTTGTATAAAACTGGTACAAATCAGTAGTTGCTGACAGAGACAGGGCTCAAAACTGGACTGTCCCGGGGAAATGGAGACATTTAACAAATTCAGTCGCGACGAAATTTGAACTAGGGTTGTCAAAAATCAGTTATCATTAAATATTGAAACACATATTACATTTTTACGTTTAATGTCGTTTCCTCGTCACAAACAGACCTGGAGTTGTGTTTTTTTTTCATTCACACATGTTTAACACACAAACCTGCAGATTGATTGATTGATCGATTTGTTTTTACTTCGAGTTTGTGCCAAGAGAGAAACAATAATCATAAACGACGTCGTAAACAACAGAAAAGCACATTTGCGAAGAAGAAAAACTCAGATTAACCCGCCCCTGTTCATTACATAGTTTGAAAAATGATTTAGGCTGAGTTCTTCTTTCAAACAGAAAAATAATCTGTTCCGCCTTGTGATGTCACGTGGTGATACAGGAAGTGCTCCGCCGTGTTTTTAAACTCCACGCACCTTCACTAGGATCATTTGGATCATTTCAGCCGTGGAATTGTTAAACTCTACTGAACTAAAGGTAAAAAGTTAGTCAAGAAAACTCAAGAAAAAAAATGACAAAATGGATTTAAACAACACATTTTCAGGAGCCTGTGATTATAGAGACAGACCGATATATTGGCCGATATTTGTCCTTTTTAGCGTATCTGTTATCGGTCTTAAATCTCCAGCATACGCCGATCTAAACTAGGTCTAAACCAGGACTATGTCAGGACTATTTCAGTTTTAAACCAAAGTGCATTTGTTTAGCCCAAATCCTGCAGACTACGATCTTGTATTTTGTCTCAGGTTAAACTCTGAGCCACACGTGAGTCGAGAATAAACAACACTACACGCTTTTGTCACAGTTTTATTTATCCCAGTCTAAACCAGGTCTAAACCAGGTCTAAACCAGGTCTAAACCAGGTCTAAACCAGGTCTAAACCAGGACTATATCAGGTCTAAACCAGGTCTAAACCAGGACTATATCAGGTCTATTTCAGGTCTATTTCAGGTCTGAACCAGGACTAAACCAGGTCTAAACCAGGTCTAAACCAGGTCTAAACCAGGTCTAAACCAGGACTAAACCAGGACTAAACCAGAACTAAACCAGGACTAAACCAGATGTAAACCAGGTCAAAACTAGGTCTAATCTAGGGCTATTTTAGGTCTAAACCAGGTCTAAACCAGGTCAAAACTAGGCCTAAACCAGGACTATATCAGGTCTATTTCAGGTCTAAACCAGGTCTAAACCAGGACTAAACCAGGTCTAAACTAGGTCTAAACCAGGTCAAAACTAGGCCTAAACCAGGACTATGTCAGGTCTATTTCAGGTCTAAACCAGGTCTAAACCAGGTCTAAACTAGGGCTAAACCAGGACTAAACCAGGTCTAAACCAGGTCTAAACCAGGTCTAAACTAGGTCTAAACCAGGTCAAAACTAGGCCTAAACCAGGACTATGTCAGGTCTATTTCAGGTCTAAACCAGGTCTAAACTAGGTCTAAACCAGGACTAAACCAGGTCTAAACCAGGTCTAAACCAGGACTAAACTAATCTAAACCAGGTTTAAACTTGGACTAAACCAGGTCTAAACCAGGTCTAAACTAGGTCTAAACCAGGACTAAACCTGAGCTAAACCAGGTTTAAACTTGGACTAAACCAGGTCTAAACCAGGTCTAAACCAGGTCTAAACTAGGTCTAAACCAGTCTAAACCAGGTCTAAACCAGGTCTAAAGTTAAACCAGGTCTAAACCAGGACTAAACCAGGTCTAAAATAGGTCTAAACTAGGTCTAAACCAGGACTAAACCAGGTCTAAACCAGGTCTAAACCAGGTCTAAACCAGGACTAAACCAGGTCTAAACCAGGTCTAAACTAGGTCTAAACCAGGACTAAACCAGGTTTAAACTTGGACTAAACCAGGACTAAACCAGGTCTAAACAAGGTCTAAACTAGGTCTAAACCAGGACTAAACCAGGTTTAAACCAGGACTAAACCAGGTCTAAACCAGGTCTAAACATACGCCGATATTATCTTTGGTCAATCCGCTGCCTAAAAATACACCCAAACCTTTATACTTTAATGCAAACTGGAAACATGACTACGTAGCTTTCTTATAGCTTGAAAACTACCACTTCATGACATCACGAGGTGGAGCGGAGTGTCTTGAGCTTTGGAGATGCAGACAGACTAATAATAAAGAGTTACTCAAACATGTGAGAGTGAAACAAAACACAGATCCAGACATGTTTTTCGATGAGGTAACAGCATTCTGACACGGATTAAAGCTCACAAGAGTTCATTTTGTGTAATATTGTTGTACTTTTATTGTTGAAAATCACATTCTGTTGTCGAGTTTATTCTTTATTATTGAAATCGAGTTTGGAATTTTCGTATTGTGACATTATTTGAATAGATGCAATGAGCAAATCGCAAAGACAGTAATTTTTTTTTAAGACCCGTTAGGTCCACAAACAAGAAAATATTCAGTTTTTTTCTGCATAAAAGCTGCTGCTATAGAGCTAAACCAGGACTATTTCAGGTGTAAACCAGGTCTAAACCAGGTCTAAACCAGGTCTAAACCAGGTCTAAACTAAACTAGGGCTAAACCAGGACTATTTCAGGTGTAAACCAGGTCTAAACCAGGTCTAAACCAGGTCTAAACCAGGTCTAAACTAGGGCTAAACCAGGACTATTTCAGGTCTAAACCGGGGGTCTAACCTAAACTCAGTCTAAACCAGGACTAAACCAGGTCTAAACTAGAACTGAACCAGAACTATATCAGGTCTAAAGCAGGTCTAAACCAGGACTAAACTAGGTCTAAATTAGGTCTAAACTAGAGCTATTTCAGGTATAAACCAGAACTAAACCAGGGCTAAACCTGAAACTAAACTAGGGCTAAACAGGACTATTTCACGTCTAAAACAAGTCTACACCAGGTCTAAACCAGGACTAAACCAGGTCTAAACTAAACAGGTCTAAACTAGGTCTGAACTAAGGCTAAAATAGAACTATATCAGGTCTAAACCAGGACTATTTCAGGTCTAAACTAGGGCTAAACCAGGACTAAACCAGGTCTAAACAAGGTTTAAGCGAGTACTAAACCAAGACTATATCAGGTCTAAACCAGGACTATTTCAGGTCTAAACTAGGGCTAAAAAAGGACTAAACCAGGTCTAAACCAGAGGAGCATAAATTACATTTGTTTAGCTAAACTCCTGCAGACTGTGCTTCTGTGTTTGTCTCAGGTTAAACTCTGAGCCACATGAGTCGAGAATAAACAACACTACACGCTTTTGTCACAGTTTTATTTATCCCAGTCTAAACCAGGTCTAAACCAGGTCTAAACCAGGACTAAATTTAGGGCTAAAATAGAACTATTTCAGGTCTAAACTATGCCTAAACCAGGACTATATCAGGTCTATTTCAGGTCTAAACTAGGTCTAAGGCAGGACTAAACCAGGACTAAACCAGGACTAAACCAGGTCTACACTAGGTCTAAACCAGGTCTAAACTAGAGCTATTTTAGGTCTAAACCAGGTCTAAACTAGGGCTAAACCAGGACTATTTCAGATCTAAACAAGGTCTAAACCAGGACTCTCTTTCAGGTCTAAACCAGGTCAAAACTACTCCTAAACTAGGACTTTATTCAGGTCTATTTCAGGTCTAAACCAGGTCTAAACCAGGACTAAACCAGGATTAAAACAGGTCTAAACTAGGTCTAAACCAGGTCAAAACTAAGCCTAAACCAGGACTATATCAGGTGTATTTCAGGTCTAAACCAGGTCTAAACCAGGTCTAAACCAGGTCTAAACTAGGGCTATTTCAGATCTAAACCAGGTATAAACCCGGACTCTATTTCAGGTCTAAACTAGGTCTAAACCAGGACTAAACCAGGTCTAAACCAGGTCTAAACTAGGTCTAAACCAGGTCTAAAACTAGGGCTATTTCAGATCTAAACCAGGTCTAAACCAGGTCTAAACTAGGGCTATTTCAGATCTAAACCAGGTCTAAACCAGGTATAAACCAGGACTCTATTTCAGGTCTAAACTAGGTCTAAACCAGGTCTAAACTAGGGCTATTTGATGGCTAAACTAGATCCAAACTAGGTCTAAACCAGGACTATATCAGGACTGTTTCAGTTTTAAACCAAAGTGCATGTTGTTGTTTAGCCCAAATCCTGCAGACTGCGATCTTGTATTTTGTCTCAGGTTAAACTCTGAGCCACACGACACCCACACGCTTTTGTCACAGTTTTATTTCTCCCAGTTTTCCCGAACCCGGTGTGTCCCCGTTTTGAGTTTGTAAAATCTTTCCCCCCCGTGTCCCGTTTCTCGAGTCTTAACCACACAGACCCTGTAAACATCCCCGCGCGTCGTGCGTTTGTAGCCGTAGCGCCGCAGGTTTGGCTGTAATCCCAGTAATGCGGCCGCGGCAGATTCCAGTGCGCCCCGTGAGTAACCCTGATGACACAGAGGGCGGAGCGCACCTGTCTGAGCCCCGGCAGGTGTGAGGCTCATGGTGAAACGGTGAATCACTCGGAGCGTACAAACTGTAAACGCACTCAGGCTAACGCTAACGCTAACGCTAACGGTAAAGACACGGTTTACGAGAGTCTCAGTGACGCAATTATGATGAAATACAAAAACAAACACATAAAAAAAAAGTACTGTTGTGATATTTTAGGAACACAGGGAGGTACTTTAACCAAACATTGTACTTGAGGAAGATTATTTTGAAGTAATGTGAAGAAGAACGGTTAAAAGAAATAACTCAAATAAGAGTAAACAGTATTTGTGGAAAACTACTTCTCAAGTAAGAGTAATGTTACTTTAAAATAATATTACACAAGTAGAAGTACAAAGTAGTAGTAAAAGAAATTGGCATACTAAAGAGTAAAAAGTATTTGGGGAAATTACTACTTAATAATGTTACTTCAAAAATAATATTACACAGGTAGAAGTACTAAGTAGTAGTAAAAGAAATGACTCAAGTAAGTAAAAAGTATTTGGGAAAACTACTCAAGTAAGAGTACCAAACTTGAAAATACTATTACTCAAGTAAAAGTACAAAGTAGTGGTAAAACTAGTTACTCAGGTAAGAGTAAATCAGAATTTGTGAAACGTACTACTCAAATAAAAGTAACATTACTTCAAAAATAACTAAAAGTACACAGGAGCAGTAAACTCAAACTTACTTCAAAGTAATATTACACAGGTAGAAGTACTAGAAGTGCTAAAGAAATGACTCAAGTAATAGTAAACAAGAATTTGGGAGAGTACAAAAGTTGAAAATAATATTACTCAAGTAAAAGTACAATGTAGTGGTAAAACAAATTACTCAAGTAAGAATAATGTTACTTCAAAATAATATTACACAAGTAAAAGTACAAAGTAGTGGTAAAATAAATTAGCATACTATTACTAGTATTTGGGAAAAGTACTACTCAAGTAAGAGTAACATTACTTCTAAACAATATTACATCAGCAAAAGTACAAAGTAGTGGTAAAAGAAATAACTCAGGTAAAGAGTAAATCAGAATTTGTGAAACGTACTACTCGAATAAGAGTAGCATTACTTTAAAAATAATATTACATAAAAGTACAAAGGAGCGGTAAATGAAATTACTCAAGTAAGAGTAAAAAGTATTTGGGAAAACTACTACGTAATAACGTTACTTCAGAATAATATTACACAGGTAGAAGTAAGTAGTGCTAAAGAAATTACTCAAGTAAGAGTAAATAAGAATTCGGGAAAACTACTAGTGCTAAAGAACTCAAGTAATAGTCAAGAGTATTTGGGAAAACTACTCAAGAGTACAAAAGTTGAAAATAATATTACTCAAGTTAAAGTACAATGTTGTGGTAAAACAAATTGCTCAAGTAAGAGTAATGTTACTTCAAAATAATTTTACATAAGTAGAAGTACAAAGTAGTGGTAAAAGAAATTACTCAGGTAAGAGTAAATAAGAATTTGTGAGAACTACTTGACTCAAGTAGGCCTAAGAGTAAAAAGTATTTGTGAAAACTACATCACGTAACATCTGGTTTATATTTTGAAGTTAATGTAATGTTAATTCACTGTAATGTTAATGTTAATTTGAAAGACAAAACATTAAATAAAGCACAAAATCTGGGGTTTTTAAAGGACTGACACAAAAATTTGAATAAATTAAATCATATCTGAAGCGAGCTGCGAGAAACACAAATAAATTTTATACTCACAGTGAGACGAGTAACCAAAACTTTTACTTATTTTTTTATTTATTTGATTGGTACAGTGCATGTTACTGGACAGAATTAGAATAATAAAATTATATATACATTATAGCTAAAGGTTAATTTACATCCGTTGTTCCCAAGCTCAAATCAGAGTCCTGTTACTTCAACAAAAACGACTGAAGTAGGAGTAAAAAGTAAGCTGCTAGAAAAGTACAATTTCTGTAAAAAGTAAATATATAACCGAGCACTTCACACTAAGGACGCGACAAGGCACAATTCCACAAAAACGAAACAAGATTTGAAGAAGATGACTTTTTGATATGGGTTTAAGACATTTTTTGTGCTATTCAGGTCACAATTTTGGCTTTGAAAGTTTTAGATTTATTTAATTGTGTAGTTTTGCTGTTTTCAAGAAGAATTACTCAGTCTTTTGGAACTTTTGTCAGGCGAGATCTTGTCCCATTCCTTCTACTCAACTCTGTCTAGTCGTGTAAATCGCCTCAAAATAATACGTTCAAGTTGCCAACAAAGTGAGTGGTAGACTTCCAAATTGTTAATGAAGTGAAAAGTAGATGATTAAACGAAAACACAAGTCATGAGTAACCAACTAACAACTAGAATTGAGTAACTAATGAGTAATTAATCGTCGTGGCTACGCTCGGGTCGTTTTCTTTGTCAGAAACGGCAATTACTGAAAGTGAGTATGACGTCACCACATCCTGGAATAGGCAAATCACCCCGGTCGTCTTGGCCAAGCCTGCGCGTGGATTCTTTGCAGCTGATGCCATCGACATCCTCCCGGGGTGTGATTCCACCTGGAGGCACTGCTCTGTTTGAAAGCGCTGGTGCTCGGGTTAGTCAGCGTGAAAGGTTGTCTAGAGGATTTTCCGAGGATAAAGAAACCGCCGCCCTCCTCCGCAGCTCCCTCCCGCCTCCTCTTTAAGGTAGAAATCACGCTTGTTTACAGCCGCTGTGCGTTTAGAATTGTTGAACGAGTCGCTGAACGAATCGCTGTTGGAAGTTTCCTGCCCAGAAGTAATTTAGCGACCAACGCGTTAGTCTTTAGATCCTTCGTCTGCTTCAGTGCACGCTAGTGTTGTAGTACTCGAGACCGTTTTTTTATGGTCTTGGTCTCGTCTGGGATTTGAGCGCATTTGGACTCAGTCTTGTCTTGGTTCTGAGGGCGTTTAGATTCGGTCTTGAAGGCGTTTGGGCTCGGTCTTCTCTCAGTCTCGAAGGTGCTTGGACTCAGTCTTGTCTTGATCTTGAATGCGCTTGGATTCGGTCTTGTCTTGATCTCGAAGGTGCTTGGACTCGGTCTTGTCTTGATCTTGAATGCGCTTGGATTCGGTCTTGTCTTGGTCTTGAAGGCACTTGGACTCGGTCTTGTCTCAGTCTCAAAGGAGCTTGGACTTGGTCTTGTCTCGGACTTGACTGTGTTTGGACTTGGTCTTGTCTCGGTCTCGAAGATGCTTGGACTCGGTCTTGTCTCAGGTTCGAAGGTGCTTGGACTCAGTCTTGTCTCAGGCTCGAAGGTGCTTGGACTCTGTCTTGTCTCGGTCTTGAAGGTGCTTGGACTCGGTCTTGTCTCGGTCTCGAAGGTGCTTGGACTCAGTCTTGTCTCAGGCTCGAAGTGCTTGGACTCTGTCTTGTCTCGGTCTTGAAGGTGCTTGGACTCGGCCTTGTCTTGGTTCTAAAGATGCTTGGACTTGGTCTTGTCTCGGTCTCAAAGGTGCTTAGACTCAGTCTTGGCGGTGCTTTGACTCTGTCTTGTCTTGGACTCGAGTTCTGACACTAATGTACACTACCGGTCAAAAGTTCTAGAACCCCACACTTTTTCCATTTTTTTTACTGAAACTAATTCAGTTTATTGTGTCATTGCCCTGTTTCTACAATAGAACAGAAGTTTCCATAAATGTGTGGCACTTGTCGGTCGCTTCACTCTTCTGTCCAGTTCATCCCAAACCAGATCGACGGGGTTTAAGTCTGGACACTGTGCTGCTGCTGGACACGTCATATTTTCAAGTTTTACCGTCTTGTTCTTTTTTCCTGAGGTCGTTTTGGCAGAACTTGGACTTGTGTTTTGTTCTTTTATCTTTTTTTTTTTAACCTGTCTGTTCAGTTTTTACCTTTGTACCATTTCGAGCTCTTCACTGGACTTGCACGACTTGAATAGCAATAAATAAGTGGAAAAATTAGGGTGTTCTAAAACTTTTGACCGGTAGTGTAGCCCCAGTTAGGAACCATTTTCTTCAGTTTTCTGTAAAGTGCTAGTGGAAGGGTTCTCAAACTGTGGGTTAGGATCCAAAAAGGGGCACAGAGTGTTTCAGTGCAGTACAGTTTACTTGACTTATAAGCCTAAATGAAAATTAATCTGCTCAAATGGAGATAGATTTATTAAAAAAACATTGATATATTTGTGCCAAAATAAGTGTAAAATACAAATAAATGTAGAAAATGACAAAGATGGTCTCGATTTGGTCTTGATGGACTGTGGTCTCGGTCTCAACCTTCGGAGGTCTTGGTCTTGTCCTGGTCTCGGGACCCTGTGGTCTCGATTTTGATTAGTGCGGTCTTGGCTACAACACTCGTGCACGCCATCGCTGAAAGGAATCTCCAAGAATCACCTTAATTTGGCTTTTCCCCTTCGACCTCTTAATGATATCCAGCCCTATTCATGACATCACAAGGTGGAACTGAGCATTTTGAGCTTTGGAGATGCAGACAGTGAAAACAAAACGCAACTCCAGGTCTGTTTTTGATGATGTAACAGCTTTATAACAAGACATAAAGCTCACAAGAGTCAGTTTTTTGCGCAATATAGGCCCTTTAACATTAACCGTATCTGTATTTTCAGACTTTCCTGATTTGCGTTGGCCTATTTATCAGTATGGAATTTTAATTACGTTATGATGATCAATTCTGCCGCTGCCCGTGGGCTATTTTGGTCGCGGCCCACAATATGGCAAACATCAAATGGAGGCCAGTGTGTACAGAGATTAAACTCCAAACCACAGAATCATCTTCTCATGTTCTCTACTTACTCACTCGGCTCGTCAGCAAGTCCAAACCAGCTCCTGTTTACCCCGGCGCTACGTGCTAAGCGGCTAGTTAAGATTCATCATCAACATATCAGTTTAAAACCCCCGGGGCGATCGCCGACCTGCATTCACATGACGCACACAATTGTAGTTTTTTATGTTTCACAATATGACGCTGGGAGTGAGTTCAATGGATATAATATTAACTTTTACATTTTAAGTGCTGTTATGTAAGATAGTTTGTTCCATTGGATTATGAATTTTAAATACAGCTGAATTTCTCACTTTGAATTTTTTAGCTCTGAAAAAACATGTTTGAATTATTTTCATTTTGAATTTTTGTTGCTGAGATTTTAAGCATACGTTTTCAATATGTTTCAAATTTAAAATAAAAATATTCAACTTTTAAATCAGGGTCGTCAAACTCAAAGGACCAAAATTAAAAACTGGGACTAAGTCGTGGGGCAAACTAAATATTTATTGAAAAATTTCGACAACATCTGCATGTTTTCTCTTCTTTCAAGATATGTAATGTTAAATGTAATGTAATGTTGTCTTTTCTCATGAAAATAAATGTTAATAATAGTTTTGTTTAAACATTGAAGCCAGATCAAGCAGAATATAAAATAATAACAACATTTTAAATAAATCATGTCTAGTCTATACGTAGCCAGCGGGCATCTCTAATACAGATATGATATGATCTCATGGGTCAAATATAATTATATCGTGGGCCAAATTTGGCCCCTGGGCCCGGGTTTACACTTAAGAAATAAAAAAATTGTTTACTCCAGTCAGTGTAGTGAAGACTGCAGTGAGTGTTACATTGAGAAATGAAGCAGCGACTTCACAAGAGGATGAACCAACACAGATGAGAGAGCAACACAGGACCTCAGTACATCTCCATCTAAAAACCTTGGGCCACACTTTTGAGGACAGTGAGGTACAGATCTGAGCCACAGAAAAGAAATAGTTTAAGAGGAGAGTTAAAGAGAGTATTTTTGTTAGAAAATCTCCATCTTTGAACAGAACAACATCAGACATCATCTGTCAACTATTTACAACTCCATCCTCAAACCTAAATCAAAGAGAACGATAGTGATGTCAGCCAGGTCAGGTCCAGAGGCGAGAAAACACTCATTATGGCCCTGAAGGATTCTGCTAATATTAGATATAATATAATAATACATTTATCTGTCTGTAAAATGGATTAAATGGACATAATATAGAGCAGAGGTCTCCAACCCTCAGACTGGGGACTGGTACCAGGACATGGCTCGTTTGGTACCAGGCTGCAAAAGCGTGAACCCCCCCCCATAGGCCGCGTGGACCATCCCCCCATCCCGTACGCCTCGCGAACCGTTCACCCTCCCGTACGCCTCGCGGACCGTTCACCCTCCCGTACGCCTCTCGCGCGCGGACCGTTCCCCCTCCCGTACGCCTCGCGGACCGTTCCCCCCTCCCGTACGCCTCGCGGACCGTTCCCTCTCCCGTACGCCTCGCGGACCGTCCCCCCTCCCGTACGCCTCGCGGACCGTTCCCTCTCCGTCACCCTCCCGTACGCCTCGCGGACCGTTCCCCCTCCCGTACACCTCACGGACCGTCCCCCCTCCCCGTACGCCTCGCGGACCGTTCACCCTCCCGTACGCCTCGCGGACCGTCCCCCCTCCCGTACGCCTCGCGGACCGTCCCCCCTCCCGTACGCCTCGCGGACCGTTCCCTCTCCCGGACCGTTCACCCTCCCGTACGCCTCGCGGACCGTCCCCCCTCCCGTACGCCTCGCGGACCGTCCCCCCACATGGCACCACTAAACCAGGTCTAAAACCAGGTCTAAAACAGGACTAAAACAGGTCTAAAAACAGGTCTAAAACAGAAACTAAAACAAGTCTAAAACAGGTCTAAAACAGAACTAAAACAGGTCTAAAAACAGGTCTAAAACAGGTCTAAAACAGGTCTAAAACAGAACTAAAACAGGTCTAAAAACAGGACTAAAATAGGATTTAGCCAGGACTTAACCATGCTCCTCAAATCCCCCAACCCACTCTGGTCTGCGAAATATTGTCTAATATAAAACAGACTTGGGGCTTGGGGACCACTGACTGAGAGTCTAAGATTTATAACCTGCCCCTGTGGACTATTAACAAGATTTAGGCCGATATGTCTCCAAGTGTAATATCGGCCAACTGATATATCGGTCGGGCCCTAGTCCATGGGCGTACACTGGTATACTGATGTGCTCTTCTGATACATCTCAAGATCATTGTAAAGTTATTCAGGAAAGGTTCATTTCTGTCGTCTCTGAACGTGGCGAGTCTCTAGTTTCAATACCAGATTTAGTATCGGTTAGTGTCTGATTTTTCGATTTCTTTTGACAACCCTAATAGTGATCAAACACGTCCATATTTCCAGACAGCGGTTGGTGGTTTACTTCACACAAAGATGTTTCCATGTGTTTGTGTGGGGGCCTTGTTTGTCCCAGTCCAGACACCGTACTCAGACGCCTCTTTGCTCTGCGTCTGGACCGACTCGTCCAACAGCATAACTCCAACAGATAACACTTTGTTCTGTTCTGTGGTCACAAATACAGACGAGTACGGCTGTGGTGAAACAAGAAAGGACGTAGTGAAAGCTTGGATATGACTCTTCACTGTATTCTTCATTTCTACATAAATATTTTGAGTCTGATGCCCGATTTTGCTAAATTTAAGAAAATGTAACCCAAAAAATGTACGCTTTGTAGTGACATCATGCATGGAGGGTTATGCGTGTATGTTTACGAAGTTTTTAGATGTGTTTTTGTTTGAAAACTCAAAAACAAAACAAATGGAAACAACACATTTTCAGACGCCCGTGAGCAATACAGGCGTTCTTGGTCATATTTTAGTGTTTGGTTTTCAGCAAAAAAGGAGACAAACTGGTGAAAAATCTTGTGACTGTGTTGTTATTTGACAGAATAAATCAGCTCATCTGTTGTAGTTCCAACTAAGTCGGGTCTTTACGGTCAGATTGTGTTAAAACAAAGCTCAGATTAAAGCCTAAAGGCCTGTTCAGTTGTGTCCAGGTTACATGCAAAGTCTACTGTGGGTGTCCTGCGTTTCTGCAGTGCGTCTAGGGTGTCCTGGATTGGACCAGGACTAGACCAGGACTAACCCAGGACTGGACCATTGTCATTAATGGAGTATACATATATACAACCGCAGCCGCTGAGTCGATTACTTCCGCTGATGGTTTTATGGTTTAATAAATACACTAAAGACACTCTTAGCCTGGTTTGCCATCTCTCCGGGAAAAGATCGGGACCGGGAACTTGTTTCCTGGGCAACGGACGCCCTGGACGTGCATCAAGATTTGTTTTTTTCCCGTTCCTCCACAGCGTCAAAGACACATGTCGGGGGGTCTAACCTCAAATGCAAAGGCGTCCAAACAGAGGCGTTTAGGGCATTTTTTGACGGACCTTAAGTTTTCTTTCACACCGACAGCAGTTGGTGCGCCAAATGTTCCATTCGAACCAAAAGCTCTTAGTTGGGTTCGTTTTCGTTGGTGTGAAAGCATCAGTCGCACTTGGATCCACACTGAATGAAGTGGACCGAGACCTCAAATAAGAGGTGGTCTTGGTCTGCTTGACTCCGCACTAAATGCCAAACTCTGGTGTGGTCCCTCTGGTGAGAACGTGTACTCAGGTCCAAACCAGAGACAGTAGGTCCGAACCAACTATTCCAAATGCATCATGGGAGGGCAGGCTCAGACTTCTGAATTAAGCGCACCAGTCTTGGATATATGTGTCCGGTCAAGTGTTAACGGAGGGAAACAGGGGCAGTTTCTGACATTCAAATGTCTCTTATTCAGAAACTAGAGGAACTATTGAAATAAGTAAAGTATCAGAATGTAGGAAAGAGTTACACTCCAACAGGGTCAAGTTAAACCTGTGATATTCTTTCAAGTTGTTGACAAAAAATTAAAAAACTCATGTTGGTAACGGAGGGAATGAAATATGCAGCACTTTTTGGGCAATAAATCCAAACAGTGATAACTCTTGGTTCTCACTTACATATCCTTAACAAACTGGTTTGAATATTTGCTTCATATAGTTTTCTACCATATGGTACAAGATTAGGTTGAAAAACCTCTTACTTTTTGAGTCATGAGATTTTTTTATTAAGAAAGGTCATGGTAACGGAGGGAAAAGTAACGGAGGGAAAATTGTACAAACAAGTAGAAGGTGCAGGATTTTACATCATTTGTCGCTTTTTTCTCCCAAATACTTTAATATTACTTCAAAATGAAAGGAAACTATTTCTATAAAATATGTCAGTCCTTCCAAGCAAATTTTTATCATTTTAAATACTTTTTTTTTTTAAAATCATGTACCTTCATCAACAGTTCAAAGATGGAATAACACAAGATATGATGAAATACATCCATTTATTTACATGATTTTTGGGTCTTTGAAATTTGGGAAATAATTTTTGTTCCATGTTTCATACATGGTCTGTTTAAAACATATGGAACTTTAGAACCAAAAATGGTACAGAAAAAAGGTCAACAGTTTCATAAACTAGAGTACATATGTATCTGTTCAATACATTTTTATATCAGATGAATTAACTTGAATTTTTGGCCTTGTTGTTTACTTCTGCTTGACCGGGCCGATACGTCAGTGAGACCAGTTTTGGTTGGTTTTCCAGGTGTGAAAGGATCACACTGGAGTCTATACACTACAGAAGAACAATTAATAAAATAGTTCTTCTGGTGCGAACCAAATAATCAAACTAGTGTTGTGAAAGCGTCTTCACTTGAGTAACAGAGCGTCAGATGATTGGTCAGTTGTTCGATTTTACTCTGATTCTGATTCTGATCTTTTGTCCGTGTTGTTGTGTTGCAGAGGTGAGTGCAAACTTCAGCGATGTTCCCCCCGGAGACGCGGTGCGCTCTCTGGCCGAGCAGGAGACGGTGCTGCCCTGCGTGTACAAGCCCGTCCAGGAGGAGACCATCGTCCAGGTGACGTGGAAGAAAGAGAAGAGCGACGGCAACAAGGAGCAGATCATCCTGGCTCACCACCTCAACGGACAGACCGGTGAGACCCACGCGGAACCGTTTAACCTGTGAAATGTAGATGACAACTCAAACTATACTGACCTGTGATGTTTTTGTTTCTGTTTGTTGGACTTTAACCAAAAACTGAATCTGTCAGGCCATTAAATTAATGACTCAGTGGTGATGGACCTGATATTATAACAAACTTGGCCAGCTTCTTTGGGTGTCCATGAGAGGTGTAACGATATCCAAGTCTCACGGTATGATCCTCACAGTACGATATTTATTGCGATATCGTGGGAAAGCTCATGATTAGGGATGTAACGATATCCAAATCTCTCGGTACGATATTTTCACGATATACATCTCTATTTATTGCGATATTTTCTGTTAATTTGCTCCTTTTTCCTCTTAAAATGCCTCGACAAGACTTTAATCGAAAGAACTAAGACTTAAAAGTGTTAGAACTGTTATTTCTTCTTGTCGTCTGCACTGAAATGGAGCAAAGGATCATGGTCTATGTAGTTCCTTCTGTCTCTATTTAGCTGTTGCTGCACCATAACTCTTCATTTAAGCAAAGAGACTTAGTAAACTGATATATTGTGATGGTCCACGATATTATTGTGAGAACTTTGACCATACGACATCACCATATTGCAGTTATTGTTACATCCCTCATATATACACATAATATATCAAAATGCATGCACATATTTACGTGTAAGTGTGTGCCTATTGTCCAATCAAATCCACTTTATTTTTATAGCACATTTCACAAACAAACTGTTTCCAAAGTGCTGCACAAATACATAAAAATAACAACAATAATAAGATGATAAAATAAACTACTAAAATAATACTAGTCTTAAAATAATAAAACCAGTAAAATAAAATAAAAACAAAATCATAGAATAGAAATAAATAAACCAATAAACAAATTAAATCAGTAAAACCAATAAAAACACATAAAAATAAATAAAAGACACAGAGGAGCACAATTTAAATTGTGGACAGAAAAAAAAAAGAATAGAAACCAGACGTAATCATTGTAGGTAATTTAGGTAAGAATTATTTAGTAAAAATAATCAGGCCCGAGATATTATTATTCAGCGATGTTGCATTTTGTAAGCTCAGTGGCTCAATGACTCTAAGGTCCGTTCACACCAAAGCGTCAAAGTGTCCAGTTTCTATGTAAAGTCGATGTGGACGCGCGACTAGAGCGTCCTGCGTTTTTGCGGCGCGTCTTCGGCGTCAGCGCGGCGCGAATCTGGCGTCGACGCGGTGAGTCTTGAGCGTTTTGGCGTCTTTGGCGTCAGCGGTCTAGACGCGCGTCCAAGGCGTCAGCGTCAAGAAGTTGAAAATGCTGAACTTTTGGCGTCAGACTCGCCGCGTCGACCAATCAGGGACGAGTATCCAGAGACGCAGCGACGTTATTATCAGGAAGAAAAACCCGAGAACCAGAACCAGAACCACAAACATGAACAGAGAATAAATATATACACCACAATCACCGAGGACTAAACCAGGACTAAACCAGGACTACCAGGACTACCAGGACTAAACCAGGACCGGACCAGGACTAAATAAGGACTAGACTGGGACTAAACAAGGACTAGACCGGGAGTAGACCGAGACTAGACCGGGACCAAACCAGGACTAGACCGGGACTAAACAAGGACTAGACCGAGACTAGACCATGATTAGACCGGGACTAGACCGGTATTAGACCAGGACTAGACCGGGACTAGACCAGGACTAAACCAGGACTGATCCAGTGTCATTAGTGGAGTATAAATATAAACTCGCTCCAGTCGTCGAGTCGATCTCCTCCTCTGATGTTTTATGTCATAAAAACACTCAAGTCTCTCAGTCTGGTCTGACATTGTTTCGGGAAAAGACCAGGACCGGGCTCTTGTTTCCAGGGCAACGGACGCGCGTCAAGTATTTTTGTCCCGTTCGTCCACGGCGTCAAAGACGAGCGTCGGGGGCGTCTAAACTCAAATGCAAAGGCTCCAAATAGAGACGTCAAGGAGTTTTTTGACGCTTTGGTGTGAACGGCCCTTTAATGAACAGGCCACTGTACTGACCTGGACTGACCGATGCTGTAGTTATAGGCTTTTATTTAGTTAAATGAGCTAAAGGCTGAAACAAAAGACCGCACAGTGAACTGTTACCGTTCTTTATCATATATTTCCATATCTGCTTCATTGCCCTCACAGCTGCTGAGCGCGGTCATCACTTTGTGTTGCATTTTTTGTATGAAAAGCGCTCTGTGAATAACGTTTGATTGATTGATTGAATACAACCCCAAAAGGCAAGCAGCAGAGAAAATGAGAAAATGTCCCAGGTCAAACGTCCTCTGGTAAAGTTCACACAAAACCCCAGAGCAGCAGCAGCAGCAGCAGCAGTCAGAGCAGGTGGACTGGGCCGTGCGCCGTCACAAATGCAGATGGAGACGTGACAATCAGAAACACGTGACTGTTCCACTTTGAGCAGACGACAGTGGTGCAAAGTGAACAAAAACACTACAGGAATAATTTTATGACCTTATCGTAAGATCTTCTGATTGTGGGTCTGAAGTGTGCATCTGGATTAGCCCCATTTGAAGGAGTCTACATCCCTTCACCTTCGCCCTGCCCCTCGTGGCTAAAGAGAATTGTGATACCACTTTGTCTTGTGTGGACGTACAAAATCAAGGAGAAGGGCGAAGGCTTTTAGGCTAAACTCAGGAGCCACCAGCAGCTCTCCACCCTCTTCCAAGGAGCTCGCCAAGGCGTTTCTGAATCACACATATTGTGCTAAATAACTAAAATGTTACATAATTAAATGCCTCTGACCATTGTAGTTGTATATTTCTGATTCCTTTGCCTATCTTTGTGCACTAATAAATGGACAAAACAGTTGTGTAAATGTTTTAGGCATCAAACTGTACCTCATCTAAGGCTCTTATATTCAAAATTTTCTGCGACTGCCAAAACGAACAGCTCTCTGGCATTTTTATTTTGTTAAAGTAGCTCAATTTTTCTTAATTTTCTTTATTATTATTATTATTATTATTATTATTATTATTATTATTATTATTATTATTATTATTTTTTTTATTATTATTATTATTATTTTATTAATTTTTATTAATTTTTTATTTTTTTTCCTTTCTTTCAGCGTCTGTTAAGGGTGGGTGTGGGGAGGGCAAATCGGGGTTTGGGAATGTGGCATTTGTATACTTGTATATTTTGTGGCATTATTGTGTGGCCGTAAGACCACAATATAGGGAAAAAAAACTTAAAATTAAATTAAATATATATGACAAAAAAAGTAGCTCACCAGAGGAAAAAGGTTGGAGACCCTCGGATTAAGAGGTAGAATTGTTTTTGGGCCTAAGAATTCATGTTTTTAAAGGTATTTTTGAGCAATAAATGCAACTGAATAAATCCAAAATAGATTAATGACACACTGTGGAACATTACAGTCAAAGTATTACCAAGTCCAGGACGTGCTGCAGCATTTGTTTTAGTTATCACTCAGTTTTAGATCATTAAACGAGTGTGTTGTTGTGTTTTTGTGCAGCGTTCGGCGCGTGGTCTCGGCGCGTCCGCTTCAAGAACAGCGACCCCATGGTGGACTCGTCTCTGATCATCACCAGCACGGAGCTCGGAGACGCCGGACTCTACACCTGCCAGATCAGCACCTTCCCCCTGGGCAACTTCGAGAAGGACATGGAGCTCACCGTCTGGAGTAAGACACACGACTTTTATTCAGTGGATCTACATGATTTTTAAACATTTTGAACAGTTTGCAGTGGTCCGAAGTTATTCCTCAGTCACTTTAAGCATTCAGAGCATTGTTATTATTCACCATGTTGAAATTCTAAACACTTTTCACAACTTAGGTTAGGTTAGGTCGCTTTATTCGTACCTGTAGGTAAATTTGCTTTGCAGATTTGAGAGGCAGGTTCCACATTTCACATTTCATTCATCCACAAAACACGTATAAAAACACAATTACAAAATAAAGTGTTACAGAGCTCCAGTGCAGAATGGTTTGTTCCATAAACAATTAGTTAAATTCATCCATCACGCTTGGCTAAAATCACAATAAATATTAAATATGTTAAAAACACACAATCTTAGATAAATAAATTACAATTTATTCATAAGTACGACAGCAGCCGGAACGAAGCTCCTTTTAAAACGATTTGTTCTAGATCTTGGGACTAAAAGCCTCAGACCAAAGAGAAGCAGCTGAAACTCTGAGTTCAGTGGATGTTGCACGTCTCTTAAAATCCTCTGGGACGTCGTCTGTAAGTGTCTCGAGTACAGAGAGTCCAGCGGCTCTGAGGATGAACAATCACCTCCTCCCCCATTTAACCAACTGACTGAGGGAGTTGTTGTTTTTATCAGAGACGCTCCCAAACCACGAGACCAATGAAAACATTAAAACTGATTCCATAAATGTTTTATAAAACAGTGTCATCATGGTTCTGTCTACACGGTAAAAGGAAAACTTTCTCAGACAATGAAGGTGCTGGTGCCTCTTTTACACACAACAGAACAATTATCATCAAAACTTAATTTTTAATCAATGATTGTTCCAAGATATTTATATGAATCCACACACTCCACTGACTGCCCCTTTATCTCTGTGACATCACACTGAGGCAACTTTTAGAAACAAGAATGGATTTTTGCTGTCACAGTAGCAACTAGCAGGCTAACACACACTTCCTGATTATCAGAATTATCATCAGATGACAGCACACTTCATAAAGTCATGGTTAATAGTAGGACTGTGCAAAAATATCAAAATATTGATGTATTGTATTGTTTAATGTGATGATACAGTATCGATATCGTGGGCTGCTGTATCGAGTATTTTTTGGTATATTTTACTAAATTATTTTGTTACAGCTACAGTTTTGTTGTTTGTTCAGATGTTGTTGTTTTGTTGTCAGTTGTTTTGAGGATTAAAATGTTTGTGTTTCATTTGAACTTCGCACAAATATTGGTTTAAGACTTTTAGTGTCACAGCAAGGGCGTAGGTTTGGTCTCAGCTTTATCATCACCCCCCCATTTTATAAATTCTTTCAAAAAACACACAGAGTCTGAGCAGGTCCAAAATAAGTGAGAGGTGATTTCATTTTTTAGGTTTGTGTCCATTGTTCTTCTAAGATAATTGTTTAAACCAGGGGTGTCAAACTCATTTTGTTCCGGGGGTCGTGTCCAACCGACTTTGATCCCAAAGTGTCCGGATCAGAAAACTCATGTCATATAAACCCCAAAAATAACAATAAGTTCAAATATTTGTGCAGAGAAACACAAATCTATTACAGAAATCTTTTTTAATTGATGAACTCTTTCTTTTATAAAATATTATAATATTATGAACAACCTGAAACTTTAAGAAAAATAAAATTTCAACACAATGTTTGAACATGAACTTGTCTGTAAACAGGAATAAGTCCATTTTTGTTGTAAAATCCTGCACTCGGCTCCACTTTTCTCATGTTGGACATTTTTCTGATGAGGGTGTCACGGTCAACAGTCAAATCGATCGTCCTTTAAGAGCGTTTGGAAAGAGACAAGTCTTCATTTGTGCTGTGAAAAAGAAATTACAGATTATTTTGCCAATATTTTAGTAGAAAATATAATTAAAATATTTTAGTAGAAAATCAGCCGAGGGTCAGATTAAAGGTCTCAGAGGGCCGGATCTGGCCCCTGGGCCGTATGTTTGACACCCATGGTTTAGTGGAGAACAGTGATGTAGAGGCTTGTGCAGATTTCCTTTTGCTTGTTGGTGATGAGATATTTGTGAGGTCATGTCCGTACATTTTTCCGTGGAATATCGTCAGTAGAGTCGGGGTCTCACAGTGCACGAGTAGGGCCCATTATGAGACGAGTTTAACTGAAGATGAAGCCGAGTAAGTTCCTTTTGAAAAGTTTTTCAGAGTTTGGTGCAGCGTCTTCACTCACGCCTGCTCAAGACGACATGTTCAGGTGCGGCCCTGTCCTGCCGCTTCCCCAGTTTAGGCTCCTGACTCCACTAATGACATCACTCTGTTAGAGCCAATGAAACAACGGCAGGAGTAACCCTGTCGTCATGTAACTGAATACATCTCAGAACGTCTAATAAACAAAATGTGAACTAAAACGTCTTAAATTAATAAATAAATTAATTGAGTTTGGAAAAATAATGGAATAAATGTATATTTTTGTTTAAAAAAAGGTTTCAAAAGAAGCTCTTCCTGGACCTCCAGAGGATAATACACAGTAGACTGAACTCAGTGGTGATACAAAAAACCCAAGGCACTCACTGGTTAAAATAAAATGCCTATACTAATTTACGGCATGTGTTAATGGACAATTTACCGTATTTTCCGGGCTATTAGTCGCTCTGGATTATAAGACGCACTGTCATTAAATGGTCTATTTTCGAACTTTTTTCACAAATAAACTGTGTGGGACTTTAAATGAAACCCAACAGTGTGATGGGTGAGTGGTTTTGTTTGTTTGTTCGTTCACGGTGACTCTGGGCTTTGTTCAGTTGTGGCGTGTAGTTGTGCGTGTAGGGAGGGTGTGTCTGGGACCAACGGATTGTCGGCGTGTTCGCAGTGACTCAGTTGTTCAGTCGTGTCTAGAAGCGGCACGTCGCGCTCGTGGCTTTTTCGGTTCGTTCCTCCGTTCCGTTCCTCGTCGGCGTGGAGTGATGAGTGTGTCTGTGGGTGTTTTTCGCCGTGCGGTCGCTGTCTGCTCCGTGTGTGTTTGTAGTTTACTGAAGTCGTACTGGGACACCCGAGTGGATTCGTGTATGGGGCGCTCTGGATTGTGGCGCGCGGTCGTTTTTTGATGCGGTTAGAGGCTTAAGAGCGCGTCTAATAGCCCGGAAAATATGGTACAAAGTCCCGACGCGTTTCAGCCTATGACTTAAATGAATATAGGCATTTTATTTTAACCATTGAGTGCCTTGGGTTTTTTGTATATTTTTTGTATCTTTTTGTTTATTAAAATAAAATGGCAAATACTGGTCAGGTCTTCCCCAAATATTAGTTGTGACGTGTCCCCACTGTCCCTGTGCAAACCTACTCCCTTGTCTCACAGCCATGATTTAGCCTTTATTTTTTTATTGACTCATATTGAATTGATTTTAAAAATATCGTACTGAACCGTATCGAATCGAAAGCTCACTGTATCGAGGTATGTATCATATCGGTGATTTCTTCATGATCCCCTGCTTTGGTTCAGAATGGTGCCAGCTCCACTCGACGCCCTGTCACAGCTCATTGTTCCTCGTGTGTTTGTGGTTTGCGTTTGTATTTTCACTAAACAAAAGACGAGACTGGAAGTGTTATCGACCTTTTAGCCAGGAATGTGTAACTGTCAAATCACAAGACGACAATGACTTATGTGTGTGTGTGTGTTTCTGAACATCATCAATTACCCTGGGACAGTTTATACGAGGGTTGTCAGACGTATCGAAAATCAGACGCTAAAACTAATATTGAAACTATATACTCATTTCAGCAGGCATCAGTACTAAAGAAGTCACATTCACAGGACAGAAATTAAAGGGCCCATCTCATTCACATTGTATTTTCTGCACATAAACAAGCACAATTTGGGTTTTGGAACATCCATTACACAATATCTTTAAAAAAATCTTACTGATTTCTTGGAGACAGTCACAGACCAATCATTTGTTGGATTCCGATGTTGGTGTCCCACAGGGCTCAATCCTTGGGCCTGTGTTATTCTCCCTCTTCATCAATAATTTGCCAAATGCTTGTCCAAATACATTTTTCACAGATGTATGCGGATGATGCAGTCATCTATACTCAAGACCTCACAGTTTTCTTATCGTCTGTGCATAGCTGGCTCAAGGATTCGTGCCTTCTGCTAAACACCAAAAAAACTGTCTGTATGTACTTCTCAAAACGTCACACCGATTTGAAGCAATCAAAGGTTTTTCTTAATGGAGTTGAACTTGATCTGGTCTCAGAATTTAAATACCTCGGAGTAATTCTAGATTCAACACTATCCTTCAAAAGTCATGTTAAAAAAGTATCCCAGGTTATCCAGTTCAACATTCAGAACTTCCGTCGTATCAGGAATAACTTAAACATGAACGCTGCTAAAACTTATTTCTATTCTATGATTATCTCTCACATCGATTACTGCTTAACTACTTGGTCTCTTGCCTGCCCCACAACACTTAAAACCATTGAAAACCTCTATAAACGAGGTCTAAAAATACTTGACAAAAAACCCATTTCCCACCACCACTGTCACATACTGAAAAAGCACAGGCTTCTGGATTTTAGCAACATGGTCAAACTCAAAAGGACTTGTCTAATTTATAAGGTCCTACACTCCCTGGCACCACCAGAACTACAACGTGAAACGAATAATGATAAAACAATAAATTACTTTTACTTACATTTCCAACTTCTCCGTTCCTTTACTTTTCATGTTGTAGTTCTTCTTTTTCACTTGCCGCTTGATCGGTCCGTCGGAAAATAGAGTCCTGCGGTCACTTCTGTTGTGGCTTTTTAATATGTTGTGGCTTTTTAATGTGTTGCGACATTTGCATTTGTGTTGCGGCGTTTGTATTTGTTGCGGCGTTTGCATTAAAATAGAGTCTCGCGGTCATTTCTGTTGTGGCTTTTTTTGTCGTGTTGTGGCATTTGTATTTGTTGCGGCGTTTGCGTTTGTTGTGACCCCTCTCGGCTTCCGTAGATCTCCGTTGTGAACTTTAAACGCCCCAAAAGTGTCCCGCATGAGCATTGGAGGACACGACGACGTCACACGCAGCAAGTGTGCTCAGAAGTCTCCCAAAATCCGGTCCAGTTGTTGGTAAAATGTTCAGGTTACACGTCCACGGCCGCTTCGTTTGTTTGAGTCTTTATCCTCCTTGTATTTGACTCGCAGGGTCTTTATTTTTCGTTGTTTTTCGCTGGAGTCGGGACCGACTGTAGCCGCGCTCGGACATTTGAAAAACTGCCCGGTTCCTCCAATTTGGACCTGACGTGTAGGTGGGATGAATGTGACCTGACCGTTCAGATTGAAGTCGCATGTCAAAAAATCTGACATGTATCGCTTTTAGGAGCACATATCCAAGTGGCCTGGGTCGCGTTTGAAAAAAATCGGATCTGTGTCGTTTAGACTATCGTTATAGAGGAAAATAGGAGCCAAAAAATCAGATTTGGGTCACTTGGGCAGTCTGAACGTGGCCTAAGATCACATGGAACCTACTTGGACGATTGAAGGACTATAAAACGTTGGAAGGATTTAAGATCACACGGGAATATACAAGAAAATGTTTAAAATCACATTCTGTTGTCTAAAGAAAGAGTTTTTATTTTATATTCGTGGTATTGGAATCAGCTTTGAGTCTACTCTTTAGTTTTGAAATTGAGTTTGAAACGTGAGTATCGTGACAAACATCATAATTTATACAGGAGCTTTGGCTTTGGGCGAGGAAAGACAGCTGGGGCGGTTTGTTTTTGTAGGGCTAAGTTAAGTTACTCTGTGTGATCTTACTCAAAACTAGGTTAGCGTTTGCATATAGACTGTGGAAATACCTCAGCAGAAATTCCCAGAATTCCAAACGTTCAAATTCAAAAGTTCAAAAAGAAGCTTCACATGTGTCTCGTGTAGAAGTGAAGGAGTGGCTCTGCTGATTTGAAAATGATTATTACTGTATTTCAGAATTACCTTGTTGTGTTTTTGTGATCTTAGGGAGCGTTTTTAGCATTTACACTGCAAAAAACTTGGACAAAATTTAAGATGTAAACACTGAAATCTATCAGTCATCTATCAGTGACTCTTAATATCCTAAAATAAACGACTTCTAGACTAGAATGAAGCATCTCAGAACTATTAAGTCGATAATAAATCTGAAAACAGGATGAATAACCTGATATAAGTTTTAAAATCTTGGCCAGATCAGAGAAATTTGCAGTACAAAGACGACGTATTTTTTCTAACCTGTTATAATGTTGTTCCCTCATCAAAATCATGCGTGAAGAGGTTCTAGAAATATGTCCCTTTTACTGGTGCTGCTCCTCCAGCAGACCACAGTGAACTACAGGGCGCTGGCCGCACAGACTGGGAGAAGATCTCCAGGAACTTGCTGCACTCAGTGAAAGACCTGAGCTTTCTCAGGAAGTCGAGTCTAGTCATGCTCTTCTCGTACACAGCGTTACCGTTGTCCCTCCAGTCCAGCCTGAAACAAGTATCAGTCAGTATTTTCACCTCATGGCCCTGGATGGTGAAGTCAGCCACCAGTTTCTTGGTCTAGTTAAAGTTCAGGAGCAGATGTTTTGCCTGGAACCTCTCCACAAAGTTTGTCAGTCAGTGTCCTGTACTCCAGCTCCTGACCATCTCTGATACACACAACCACTGCAGAGGGAATCAGCTGGAACGTCCCCCTGAACTGTACGCTTTATGAAAGTTAGTTCATCTATATGTAAATAAAAAGCTCAGAATCTGTGTTCTCAATAAATGTGCCACAACTATTTCAGGATTTTATCTTACATATTTCAATGAAACACATAGTTAAAGTGATTCTTGTCACGTAGAAACAGAAGGAGGACCCAAAACGCAGGACTGCTTCAAAGTATTAATGACAAATCAAAAAAATCCAAAACTTGAACTAAACAGCCATGACACGAGACAATGGACCAACAAAGGGCAGAGGAGAACACAGGGTATAAATGCACACACACACACAGGTGAAACACATCAGGGCAGGGCAAACAATCAAGACAGGAAGTAAAACTCAAAACTACAAGCTGACAGGACAAATGTCAAAATAAAACACTAAAGGCACACTACACTACAGGAAAAAGATATCAAAATAAGCAAAAACAATGACTACAAAACATGAACCATGACAATTCTGAATTATTTTTGAACAAATTTGTTTTTCAAACATTCAAACGTTCATAAACTCATAGCGGTGGTATAATTAGGATGCTCAGAATGCATAAACTAAATCAGGAATAACCTTGGACCACTAATAAACTAGTTCTGTTTTTTTCTAATGTTTTAGGATGGTAAAAATCACGTACGGCGTCTCTACTAATCTCACTTTTTAACCCAGACTAACCTCTCGCTCCTGTCCCAACGCAGCCATCCCCATCTCGTCGCTGGAGCCCGCGGTCCTGGTGGAGGGCTCGTACGGCGTCGCAGCCACGTGCCGCTCCACCGCCCAGCCCACGCCTCAGCTGTCCTGGAAGACGGAGCTCACCGGGCAGTCCACCAACCGCACCTACGACAACGGCGTGGTGACGTCGCAGTACTCGCTCTACCCTCTGCGCGGCATGAACGGCAAGAGCCTGGACTGCCTGGTGTGGCACGAGAGCTTCACCGGACCCAAGACCATCTCCAACACGATGGTGGTGCACTGTGAGTCAATGTGGAGGCTACAAGTTGTTTCTGGCTTCCAAATTCAGCCGATATTTAAGTTTATGTACTAAGACTAATTATTGGTCATAGTTGTGACTTCATACTCGTACTGAAGAAAGCGTAAATGTAATTTTTCATTTCGTGCTTGTAATTCTATCCCTGTTGCTTTTACTTCAAAATCAAAATATTACTCAAGCAGCAGTAAATGTGTGCTTCAAAAGTACTTTAAAGTTACTCAAACCTGTAGTCATTGTACCACCGCTGTAGAGCGATAAAATATCGGGAGCTGAAATCACTGTTTGAGTTTGCGGAAATATCAAATCATAAAACTGCAGTTCGTTAAATGGAATGCACCCTGCAAAGAATCTGTGTCTTTATAGAAACGACAGAGTTTAAACCTCTACAAGCTCATCAAAGCTTTTACTCGAGTAAGAGTACTGTTACAACAATCAAAATATTACCCAAGTAGCAGTAAATGTGTGCTTTAGTTCTCGGAAAAGTACAATTTCTTATTAAAACTATTCAAACCTGTTACTCAGAGCTGTACAATATGGGGAACTGAAATCGCTCGTTGGGGAAATGAAATCACAAGAACAGCAGCGAGATAAAATCGAACGCTCTCTGCAAAGAATCTGTCTCTTTATAGAAACATCCTGTTGTACCGGTACAGTTTAAACTTCTACAAACATGCTCTGAAACGCGTGGGATTCTTGAATTACAGATCGCATTTCAACTTCTCTCAAATGTTAAAGCTTCAGGAGTTGGAGACAAAGTGTACAGAAACTATGAAAGATTATTTGCTTCATCAGATTTTGAATTTTAAAAGGGGCTGAATTTGAATTTTTAACTCTGAATAAATGTGTTTGAATAATTTTTATCTGGATTTCAGATGAGGAAATATTACAAGTGTTTAAAAATTATAAATATAAAAAAAAAATCGCCTTTTAAATATTCAGCACATATATTTTCAAGGCCTCAAATTCAGCAGTTGAAATTCAGAGAGTGAAATTTGTAGTGAAAACAGCCCAACAACAACGACAACAGCACTAACTCAGACTTTGTTTTTATTCTACATAATTAACCAAGAGCTCTGAGGATGAACATCTTTTCTCACTGTTGGTTTTATCCATTTGGAATTACAAAATAAACATATTAAATGACATTTTTTGTAAGACAGCCTCACTTTTTCATGAGTTTATGTTCACTTAGTCAGAACATAAACTCTTTCTAGTCTGACCAGCTCATTAAAACTCATCATGTTTACTGTTTTTTTGTTGTTGTTTTTTTTTTTTTTTTACAAAGAAATACAATATAAATTCAATATTTATTTAATACAGAATTGAGTTAAACATTTTGGCCTCCACAATATTTTCAGTTTCTCACCCCTGTTCTAGATTTTCTTTAGAGCTTTTAGTCTTTCTGTAGATGTGTTGATTGCTCTTGGACTATAGCAAAATTGAGTCGCATTAGTCTATTTCTTCACTCTATGTGGTATCGGACTGGTATCGGTATCGGCGAGTACTCTAAGGCCAAGTATCGGATCCCCCAAAAAATGGTATCAAAGCAACACCAAACCAGAGGACCTTTCCACCAAAGTCTGGCTTATATGAAAAGGTTTGGCTCATTCTCTATGGAAAGATTTTTATCAGACGCAGAAACTGAAATGACAACAAAATATGAGGAACTACAGATGGAAGATTGTAGAAATAAAAATAATATTATGAATGTTGTACGGGAGATACGCAAAGTTTGAACATTGGGTGGTTTGGTAGTAAAAACAGAAACAAAGCAGAAGCAAAATAAAACCAAACCAGGGACTAAACTCAGGTATATATATATATATATATATATATATATATATATATATATATATAAGTCTTCATTGACAGGACAGAAATAAACCTTTCCTCTCTTCCTCATCTCTGTGAAGAGTTCATTTATGGAATAATCTTGACAAAGAAATCAAAAGATCAAAACATAAAATGAATAAGTGAATAAAAGTAAAATAAAAGTAAAAATTGCATTCTAAAAATAATAAATCTAAATCTAGACTAAATTGTGTTTTTAATTACTACTACTACTGCTACTTCTACTACTGCTACTTCTGCTACTACTCTACTGCTACTACTACTGCTACTACTACTACTACTGCTACTACTACTACTGCTACTACTACTACTACTGCTACTACTACTACTACTACTGCTACTACTACTACTACTACTACTGCTGCTACTACTACTACTACTACTGCTACTACTGCTACTGCTACTACTACTACTACTACTACTACTACTACTACTACTACTACTACTACTACTAATACTACTACTATTACTACTACTACTACTGCCACTACTACTGCTACTACTACTTCTATTACTACTACTAGTACTACTAATACTAATACTCCTACTACTCATTCTTCTACTGTTTTTCCTTTATGTTATTGTGAATCAGAAATGTTAAAGGTTCAGTATTACGATTTAAAGGTTCATTGTGTAACTTTTGTTCAGTACAGATTAGAAATTCCAGGGCTGAAATGATCCAAATGATTCTGGTGAAGGTGTGTGTAGTTCAAAAACACAGTGGAGCACTTCCTGTATTACCACATGATGACATCACAAGGTGGAACAGAGTGTTGTTCAGCCTCTAACCGCGCGTGTGTTGTGTTGGTCAGATCCTCCTCACGCCGAGATCACCGGGTTCAAAGAGGACGAGTGGCACCAGGGCCTGGAGAAGGCGTCACTCAAGTGTGTGAGCGGAGGAAACCCCGCCCCCCACCTCTACACCTGGAAAAGGTAACACACACACAAGCCCCGCCCCCCACCTCTACACCTGGAAAAGGTAACACACACAAGCCCCGCCCCACCTCTACACCTGGAAAAATAACACACACAAGCCCCGCCCCCCACCTCTACACCTGGAAAAGGTAAAATACACAAGCCCGCCCCCACCTCTACACCTGGCTCAAAGGTAACACACACACAGCCCCGCCCCCCCACCTCTACACCTGGAAAACATAACACACACACAAGCCCCGCCCCCACCTCTAACACTGGAAAAGGTAACACACACACACAAGCCCCGCCCCCCCACTCTACACCTGGAAAACATAACACACACACATAAGCCCCGCCCCCACCTCTACACCTGGAAAAGGTAAAAAACACAAACCCCGCCCCCCACCTCTACACCTGGAAACAATAACACACACATAAGCCCCGCCCCCCACCCTCTACACCTGGAAAAAGGTAACACACACAAAAGCCCCCGCCCCCCACCTCTACACCTGGAAAACATAAAAACACAGCACAAGCCCCTCCCCCACCTCTACACCTGGAAAACATAACACACAAACATAAGCCCGCCCCCCACCACTACACCTGGTTAAAGGTAACACACACAAAGCCCCGCCCCCCACCTCTACACCTGGAAAAGGTAACACACACAAAAGCCCCGCCCCCCCACCTCTACACCTGGTTAAAGGTAACACACACAAGCCCCACCCCCACCTACACCTGCCACCACAAAGCCCCCCCCCCACCTCTACACCTGGAAAAGGTAAAATACACAAACCCCGCCCCACCTCTACACCTGGAAAACATAACACACACACATAAGCCCCGCCCCCCACCTCTACACCTGGAAAAGGTCAGACACACACATAAGCCCCGCCCCCCACCTCTACACCTGGAAAAGGTCAAACACACACAAGCCCCGCCCCCCACCTTTACACTTGGTAAAAGGTAACATAAACATGCCCCGCCCTCTCTACACCTTGCTCAGGTAAAACACACACACACACCTGCCTCTCCCGTTCTCGCCTGTCTGGTGTCTGCTCCTGTCTGCTCCTGTCGGCTCCTGTCGCTGTCCCACACTGAACACTCTCATTAGCGCGAGCGTAAACACGAGGCAGGGCGGCGGGGGGAAGGTTTTTACTGTAATGACGAGGTGTGACCGGGTAATGCTGCCTTCATGCGCTCGGGGAATTACGGTAAACACCACTCAGGGTGAAAATTGTGCCTGAATGTGGTCATTTTCACTGCAGTTTCTCAGTTTGAGGCACGAATTGCCAAAGTGAGACGACCTTTAACCTCACGGCAAAGAGCAGCAAAGTCAGAAGTGAAGAATATGAAACGCTCTTGCACATGTTGGTGTTTTTATGCTTAATTATATGAGGGTGTGTTGGTTTGTCACGGTTTTGTTTTCAGTCCAAGTGTCGAAGCAGCACTAAATCGATTCTCTCTACACAAAAACGATTTCCGCACCGACGATGTAAAAAGTTTGGCACTTGTGGCGCTGAACTCACTGACTGCACAGGTCACGTCATTCACACAGACAAATGTGCCACGAACGCCCACTTCCCCTTCACACTTCAGCAAAAGTCCAAACTGTGGTACAAGTACTTCTCCCTGTAGTATTCTGGTGTATTTTGGAGTATTCTGCAGTATTTTGAGTATTCTGGAGTATTTTGAGTATTTGGGGTATTTTGAGTATTCTGGAGTATTTTGACTATTCTGGAGTATTTGGAGTATTCTGGAGTATTTTGAGTATTTGGGGTATTTGGAGTATTTTGAGTATTTTTAAGTATTCTGGAGTATTTGGAGTATTTTGAATATTCTGGAGTAGTCTGGAGTATTTGGAGTATTCTGGTGTATTTTGAATATTCTGGTGTATTCTGGAGTATTTGAGTATTCTGGTGTATTCTGGAGTATTTTGAGTATTCTGGAGTATTTGGAGTATTCTGAGTATTCTGGAGTATTTGGAGTATTTTTAAGTATTCTGGAGTATTTTGAATATTCTGGAGTATTCTGTAGTATTTTAAGTATTTTGAATATTCTGGAGTATTTTGGAGTATTTTGAGTATTTTGGAGTATTTGGAGTATTTTGGAGTATTCTGGAGTATTTTGAGTATTTGGAGTATTTGGAGTATTTTGAGTATTTCTGGAGTATTCTGGAGTATTCTGGAGTATTTGTAGTATTTTAAGTATTTTGAATATTCTGGAGTATTTGAGTATTTTGGAGTATTTTGGAGTATTTTGAGTATTTTGGAGTATTTCTGGAGTATTTTGGAGTATTTTGGAGTATTTGGAGTATTCTGGAGTATTCTGGAGTATTTGGAGTATTCTGGAGTATTTAGAGTATTTATATATGTTTTTTTCTCTTAGTTTATGCAAATTATCCATGCAGTTTTAAGTTTCGTTTCTACTTGTGCAAATCTGCATTAAAAATATTCTAATGTCAAACGGGCTGATGTGGCTCTAGTGTGGTGATGGTTTATATGTTGTAAAGTTGAATTTATTTATGTAGATTAGTAATAATGATGATGATACTCATTATATAAAAACGTTAATGGTTAATCGATAATTGATCGTTAATTCTCTCGACGATCGATTAATAAAATTTCATGTATGGATGGATATCAGATCCAAGCAGGGACGGGCTGGGACCAAAAAACAGGACTTTTCCACCACAAATAGCCCTATGATGGAAGGGGGGTTGATCATTTAAATAATTAATACATTTCAATAATGAAATAATTGAAGAAAACACACAAAGATGAACTACTTCTACTGATTATTTATTAACAAAAACACCTAAATCACGTCATTTCAAAGTGACATTTTCATCTTTAACCCTTTCCCATCCACCTTTCTCTCGACTTCTTTGACCCGTGTTGAAACCAACGAATGACCCGCTCTTCTTTGTCGCCTTTTGGGCCTGTGCAATTTACGCTTCGCAAAACGGCAAATTATCGTAACTGTGTCCTCTGCTGTTAGTAGGTTTTGGACTTTTCCAGAACGCACAGATTGCCAGTCCAGCTCCTAGTTTCAAGATATTAGGTCATTTTTCTCTACAAATTAGTGTAATAAGACGATTTATTTTGACAAATTCGACCCAAAACACCTTGTTAAGTTTTTCTGTAGTTACATAAAGTTATAAATAACAGTTACTAAACACATTTGTCCTGGTATCGGTTGATATCGGGTTTGGGCAGATACTTTAAATACTCAAAGCGTCTGCAGCAGGTGACACCTTCAACAGACTTTAAAACTTTGTTCATTCTTTAACTTCTAGACTAAATACAGTAAAGTGCGTTTACCTTGTTGACATGTTTCGGCTGCTGCATCTCAGAAACATCAACAAGTTAAAAAACACTAAGAAGTTAAAGTACATAAGAAGACAAAATGAACATCTTTGGTTTACTTCATTTTTGCCTTATCTGTTACCTGTCGACTTTAAAAAACTCAATCACTTTTAACACTTTTACATCTTTAATCTGCAAATGTTTCACTGTCTCGTGTTTTTATTCACCGTTTCTTGTTATGATTGACGTGTGAGTGTTTTATGTTTGTGCTGTTTTATTATCTTGGCCACATCGTCAATGCAAATGAAAAGGTGTTCAATAAAATTAAAAAAAAGCCAAAGTATCGACATCAGTATTGGAACCAAAAGGCTGGATTGGTGCATCCCTAATTTGGATCTGATTTGACCTGGTGTAGTCCTGATGTGTGAATAGAACTAGTAGTAGTAGTAGTAGTAGTAGTAGTAGTAGTAGTAGTAGTAGTAGTAGTGAATAGTAGACCAGGCATGTCCAAACTACGGCCCGTGGGCCAAATGCGGCCCTCGGACAAATTTTTCTTGGCCCTCAGGCTTCCAGGTGACTTGGCCCAAATGACTTTACATCAATTAAAAATTAACTTTTTACTGCAAGTTTTTTGAAAATCTACTTTCTAAAGCAAATATTGAATATTTAGTGTGTGGTTTTGAGGATCTTAGCGTGAATAAAGACTGTTGGCTCATATTTTAATGCACATATTTTAATTATTCCGTCTGCGGCTCTTGATCAGCTCTCTGCTTGGTCTGTGTTTAGAAATGTGGCCCTTAATGGAAAAAGTTTGGACACCCCTGGTTAGTTCTAGAAAAAAAGAATAGATCCACACTGCAGTTTTTTGAAGCTCCTAAATTTTTATTTCAGTGACACCACAATATGATATTTTGGCCAAGCCTTTGTTCAGACATGAGACTAACCCCGACCCTGAGCCTAAACGTCACATCGTGGCGTCACTGAAATAAAAATGTGAGAGTTTCTTCTTCTTTTGCACAGTTTTTGTCTATGGACCCAGCACACAGTTGCAGTTTTTGTTGTTGGATGTGCATGTCTCTGGAAAAGCCTCATGTAAACTTTGCAAACTAATCCTCTTTGCAAATGAACAGGACTTGTGCAGTAAAAGAGCAGTGAAACATTTGCACAAACACGTCTTTACACGTTTATCTGAGTGACTTCCTCTTCACACGTCGTGAGCCGAACGCAGCAATGGTCTGACACAATCACACGGGAAGTGACCGGTGCTGAACGCTCATGTGGGCGAGTCTCTGTTTCCCTGTTTGGACCCAGAGGCAAAACGCAGGTTCACAGCAGTTCAGACAGACGATTATAAAAGATCCTATTGTACCAGCGGTGCAAAGAAGTAAAAGTAGTTGAGCTTTGTACTTTAATTCAACGTTAAAAACACAATGTAAACACTCAAGTCCTAATGAAAATGATTATTCAGAATTGAACTTAATTCTGAACTAAGTGGGTGGTTTATTCCGATTTTAAAGACGAATTAATTTCTTCCTGGATCAAGTTTTATTCTTGTTCAAAATAATGCTGGTGTTTCGGTTCGTGCTCGTTGTGTCGCTCTTAGATCAGGTTCCACCGGTCCTGGCTTCGGAAATCCGTGTGTCGTTCGTTCATTCGTTTTTCAATATAAAACCAAAAATAAGAAAATGAAAAAAAAAACAGCTATTTTCTTCATTATTTGTCTCCAAAATCAAAATGAAAAAACAGATAATGATTTGTTTTTTTCAGTTTTCGATTTTGTTTTTAAATGAAAAATGGAAAAAACGGATAACGGCCGTTTACGTGACTTCAGTGACCAGAGCGGGACCAGACCAGAACCAGACTGAGACCAGACCCGGACCAGACTGAGACCAGAGCGGGACCAGAGCGGACTCCAAGCTTTGACTCTGAGCCTTCGCACGGTCCGAGCCTCAGCTTCGAGCTCCAGCCCTGTCGTGGGCTCTGAGCCTCTGGTCTGGTCCTGGCCTGGTCTCGGTCTCAGTCCCGGTCTGGTCCCGGTCTCAGTCCCGCTCTGGTCCCGGTCTGGTCCCGGTCCCACTCTGGTCCCGGTTTGGTCTCAGTCTCGCTCTGGTCCCGCTCTCAGTTCTGATCTCAGTCCTGGTCTGGTTCTGGTCTGGTTCCGGTCCTGGATCAGTCCTGGTTCAGTCCGTATGCGGTGCAATAGTCCGGCATCGCAGTCACGGAAGTCACGTAAACGGGAAACGGCCGGTTTTCGTTTTTTCCATTTTTCATTTAAACACAAAATTGAAAACTGAAAAAATGAATCATTATCTGTTTTTTCATTTTGGTTTTGGAGACAAATAATGAAGAAAACTGTTGTTTTTTCGTTTTCTTATTTTTGGTTTTATATTGAAAAACGAATGAACGAGTGAAAGACGGATTTTCGGACTTTGATCCATGTCTGTTTGGATTTGTGAGCGGGATGTGGGAGTGGGCTGAGGTTTTGTCTTCTTCCTCCTTCTCCGACTCTCTTCCCTTCTCCTCCTCAGCCGACAGACGTGAAGCGCGATGAGACAATTCTCCAGCTGCTGCGCTAAAAGTTTTCATAATCCACGGAGCCTGAGACTCGAAACATAATAATACGCTTCACGCTCAGACGTGACGACAAATCCGAGGGCCAAATGGGAGCCGGAAGAGATTATTATTTCCATGAAAATTCAAAGGAGGACATTTTAACTCTGAACTATTCATTCGGAATTAAAAAAAAAAAAACATCATGCAAAGGTGGCCATTGTATAACTTTTCTGGTGGAAGATCTGCACCTGATTTTCTCCATGGAGATGTTTACAGTTACAGAAAGATCTTGGAAATTGGACTCTATGGTGTCACCTGATAAGTTTAAGAAAATTAGAGCTATGTGTGTTTTTCTTGAGAGACGCAAATGGTTTTAAAACGTGACACTTTGTGGATTTTACTGTTTTGTGTTGATCGTGCTGCTGCTCCTCGGCCGCGTCTCTGCCGAAAAAGAGACTCTGAATCTTATTGCTTTGTCTGAGATGTTTCACAGTGTGGCTTTAAACCTTTCCGTCATCACGTAAAAAAGACCGTAACCGGACCGAGTTACAGGTCAGATCTGCGGAGAGGCTCACTCCCAGAGCACTCACACTCAGAAACGACTGTTTTTCGAGGCATTTTTAGTCTAGAAAACCACTTTTAATTGAATAAAAGTAAAGTAGAACTGTTTAAAGTCACGCTGTGGAACATTCCAGACCAAGCAATGACATCTCCATAGAAACGAGCATTTGACGGTATCTGTAATTCACTTAAGTACTTTTAAAAGTGGATACTGTTTACTTTTACTCCTCTATATTTTGAACAGGACGGAAAAGTAAAAGAGACCTGTGTTTATTTTGAGTCGACTTTAAAACTTTTACTCAAGTCGTTATTTTTCACGTCATACTTTTACTTTTACTTGAGTACTTTCTGCTCCGGTATGTGTACTTCTCGCACAGCTGCGTTGTTGCACGGAGCCTCTGCACACGATTTGGAAAGTGCGGAACATTAATTTACATACAGAAGCGCGATAAGAACTCGTCTCACGCGAAGATGAAAAAGAGGATAAGATTAAACACATCTGCCGCTACTTTTTACCACGTTTCTCAATCAGATTACACTTTGATGGGTTTGGCCAAGTTTAAAGGTTTTAAAGGTTTTATATTGCCGCTCCTCTTTCTGCAAAACTGATTCTTGTGAGGATTAAGCCGTGTTATAATGTTGTTTCCTCCTCAAAAACAGAGCTGGACTTATGAATGGACATGGAAAAAATCCTTCCCTCACTGGTGATATGAGCGAAACAAAAAGAGTTTCATCCCCGGGGAGGAGTTCATGTTTTCACCAGGAGGACGTCACTGGGAATAAACCAGGACTATAGGCGAGTTTCATTGTTGACAAAAGCGCGCGTTGCATGCTGGGAATTATTTTGGTCGGCGGCAAGAAACACTAATTCAACATGACGGACGGAGCGAGAAAGCACGTAAAGGGTATTGATCCCGGTTATTGATCCACTCTAACGGCAGACGACCCAAGACCATTTGACCAGAAATTGGTCATAAGCATCGACGGACGACAAATCACCCTTTTCAACCCCGACAAAAGGTGAACCAAACCAAATTTCTGGTCGGAATCTCCAACTACCTGGACAAATATTCACTTGGGCGATATCCACAATGACTTGGTGGAAACTCCTGGGCCATTCACAGCAGAAAAGATGAAAACCTCCAAGAGTCTCGATGTGTTGTTGAACTTGTTGGAGTCCACGGTTTGTTAGGATCTTCTACGTTTGCTCTGCGGATGTTTGAAAGTCGTTTAATTCACCGTTAGCGGTTCTTTTCACTCGGAATACGAAAAAGACATTTTCCTTCTTCCGTGCTTCTATTTGTGCATCCGATAATGCAGCAGGAATTTACCATTATCGGGGATAAATACACGAGGTTACGCTCTGTGTTTGACGCTACCGTGTTTCTTGCCTCCGACCAAAATATTTCCCAGCAGCAACGCGGGCTTTTAATAACAATGACGTCAGCAGAAACTCGCCTCTACCCTTGTATATTATACCAAGTCTAATCCATCCAAGCCGAGTCCAGTGGTACTGAGTCTACTGGTGTTTTGTTTAGGTTTTTTTTTTGTCTTCACTGTTTTGTCTGTCAAAAAAATCCCATTCATAATCTAGAGTCTGGCTCCAGATTCGCTCCTGTAACCGTGAGCATCAGGAGCTTCATCTCTGTGGGTGACGTCACACTCACTTAGTCCACTTTTTTTATACAGTCTATGTTCAGGACTCACTGGAGGAACTGTGTGTGTGTGTGTGTGTGTGTGTGTGTGTGTGTGTGCGTGCGTGTGTGTGTGTGTGTGTGTGTGTGTGTGTGTGTGTGTGTGTGTGTGTGTGTGGGAGTCCCTGCTTAAACTGCTGCCCTCATGACTCAGCCCAGAGAAAATGAATGGAAACATGTCAAAGCTTATGCAAATCTCTCCCACCTAAACGACGTATTTGCCCCT
>NW_026571153.1:2498762-2501262 GCF_026225935.1 Boleophthalmus pectinirostris | reverse complement strand
CAGAGTCACGCACTGTCCCCGAACACACCGCAGAGTCACGTGCTGTCCCCGAACACACCACAGAGTCACGTACTGTCCCCGAACACACCGCAGAGTCACGTGTCCCCGTCACCCGAACACACCACAGAGTCACGTGCTGTCCCCGAACACACCACAGAGTCACGTACTGTCCCCGAACACACCACAGAGTCACGTACTGTCCCCGACACACCACAGAGTCACGTCCTGTCCCCGAACACACACACCACAGAGTCACGCACTGTCCCCGAACACACCACAGAGTCACGTACTGTCCCACGTCACGTACTGTCCCCGAACACACCACAGAGTCACGTACTGTCCCCGAACACACACAGAGTCACGTGTCCCGAACACACCCAGAGTCACGTTGTCCCCGAACACACCACAGAGTCACGTCAACTGTCACGTCCCGAAACACACCACAGAGTCACGTGCTGTCCCCGAACACACCACAGAGTCACGTTTCCCCAACACACCACAGAGTCACGTACTGTCCCTGAACACACCACAGAGTCACGTGCGTTTGTTTACATCCGCAGACACAGATCCAAACACTGAGATTATTTTCTTTTTACAATCAGTTTGAGTCTGGATTAAAAGGACATTTATTAGTTCAGACTTGTGATGTGGGAGGAGCCTGTGTGAGGCTGAGTGTTGGAAATATGTCGACTTTGAAGTTAGTTTTGGTTCGTTCTGATAGGTTATTGATTAGCTGCTGTAGCTTCCGCACATAAACAGGCTGTTTTCTATTGGTCTATTGTAAAGTGACTACATTGGCCGTATATTTGTTACTGGTTCAGCACTGATATGTAAATGAGCCTGGTGAGCCGGCCTGGAAACTGGGTATTCCAGAACTGAAATGATCCAAGTGATTCTAGTGAAGCTGTAACTGCTGTGAGTGAGTGAGGAGTAAATCTTCGCCCCCGCGTTCATTCGTTCATATTCTTTGTTGTTTTTGTGTTTTTCAGAGACGGTGGCGCTGTCCCTGAAGGCGCGTCCCCTCAGCCCGACGGCACCCTGCTGTTCGAGCGTCCCCTCAGCATGTCGGACGCCGGCATGTACCAGTGTGTGGCGGAGAACACCATCGGCGCGGGGAAGGCCGAGGTCAAGGTCAACATAATCGGTACGAGCTCACAAAGTACTGCAGTACTACACTTCTACTGCACTGTTTAAAGGTTGTATAGAAGATTTTCCAAGGAAAGAGAAACGCAGCGACTGTTTGCCCTTTTTTAAATGTTGTGCTTTGCTCCTTTTCCCCTTCTCTTCTTCTTCCCGCAACATCAAAACCTGACTTTCTTTTGCGGCGAACTGGTCGTGGATTCTCGTCGGCCATTACGACAAACTTTGTGCAAACTGAGAGGAAGCTACAGTTCGAAAAAGACGGCAAGAACCGCTGCGCTGGTTGAGTAAATGGCATCAGTGCGTGAGAGGCGAACGTAAACCACGTAATCCCCAGCGCGCCGGCGAGTCGTTGACGCTAGAAACGTAGGGAGTTTGATTGACAACCTAACAGCCAATAGAAAATGAGGCAGCCTTGTTATCTATTGGCTGATGTTTATCTACCCCGACCATGTCCACAGTTGATGGACTTTCATTCTTTTTTTTTTTTTTTTTTTTTTTGGTCATCATAATTACAAGGCTGCTGCGTCTCTATAATTCTATTTTGAACTTTCATTGACAATTTGAAACAAACAAAAAATCCTCCATACAACCTTTAAAGAGACTGACTGGGCTTGTGTACTGTATTTTAGTTTTAGGAAGTAAGTGAGTAAAGTTTATTTATACAGTCGTCCCTCGCTTTCGCAGATTTTTTTCAGTGCAGCGTATGAAAGCGCATTGTGTTCCTCCCCCTGCGTCCTGATTGGCTGTAGACCACTGTCAATCAATCTCCCCCGTGCCGTGTCTCCTGTACAGTACAGAATGTGTTCAGACAAATTTACATAAATGTTCGATCTGTATCAGTGTCGGGGAGTAACAGATTACATGTACCGGAGTTATGTAATCAGAGTACAAATGATGAGTAACTGTATTCAGTTACAGTTACTGTTTCAGTGAGTGGTAATTGGATTACAGTTACTTTGTTGGAATAAATGGATTTTCCTGTTTTCACATTTTGGGCTATTTTCCGTTTTTTGTCCTTCCCCCCCCCGTAATTCCACTCATTGCCGGAAACTAAACCAGGTCTAAAACCAGGTCTAAACCAGGACTAAACTAAAACCAGGTCTAAACCAGGGACTAAACCAGGTCTAAACCAGGACTAAACCAGGTCTAAATCAGATCTAAACTAGGTCTAAACTAAACCAGGACTAAACTAAACAGGTCTAAACCAGGACTAAACCAGGACTAAACCAGGACTAAACCAGGACAGGACTAAACCAGGAGTAAACCAGGTCTAAACCAGGACTAAACCAGGAAACCAGGTCTAAACCAGGTCTAAACCAGGAGTAAACCAGGTCTAAACCAAACCAGGTAAACCAGG
>NW_026571153.1:2444761-2497201 GCF_026225935.1 Boleophthalmus pectinirostris | reverse complement strand
TTATTATTATTTTTTTTATTATTATTATTTTATTATTATTATTTGTTATTATTTGTTATTATTATTGTTATTATTTTTTGTATGCGTGTTTAGTTCAGTCTGTCTTGTTGTGGATGTTCTGGGTATCCAATCCCTCAAACTTGACAAATTATAAATTAAAAAAAATAAAAAAATTTAGAAAAAGAAATTCAAAAGAAAGAATGGTACAAGGACCCGAATCCTAGAGGGTAAAAAACATCTAGAACATGGTAAATTTTGCACGATGTGTCCGCTTTTAAGGTCTCATGTTGTCCTCTTTTTCTTGTTTTTGTACAGAGGCGCAGAAGCAGGACTGGCCCATGGAGAACTTCCTGATGATCGTGGTGGGGGCGGCGGCCGGCGGTCTTCTTCTCCTCATGCTCGTCGTCATCATCAGCGTGACCTGCCACCACAAACGCAGCAACCAGAAGCTCAAGAGGGAACTCACCGAGAAGAAGTACGTACGCGTCACGCTCCCGCTTAACACGCCCGACGCATAAACGCTCAGAGTCAGATAAGAAGGTTTAGAGGAACACTACAATGACGTCTTTTTTATCAAATTAGACAAATTATAACACACAAATTAATAGGCAATTTATAAAAAAGGAAAAACAAAAGAAAACAAGGACATGTAGATGAAGAAAACCGGGACATTTTTTCAGTTTTTCTAGATTTTGTCAGAGTTATTATCGCCAACAACATCTCCCGTCCACATCTTCCAAAACTCAAAATGCTCAAAATGAAGCGGTAGTTTTCAAGTTACTGTAAAATAAAAATAAATAATATCCGGGGCGTTTATTTGTTTCAATCACAATAACCGAAATATGGTGATGTCGTATCGTCAAAGTTCTCACAATAATATCGTGGACCATCACAATATATCGAATTACAAGTCTCTTTGATTAAATTGAGAGTTTTGGTGCAGAAATAGATAAAAAAAAAGACAGAGGGAACTACATAGACCATGATCCTTTGCTCCATTTCAGTGCAGACGACAAGAAGAAATAACAGTTCTAACACTTTTAACTCTTAGTTCTTTGGATTAAGTCTTGTCGAGGCATTTTTAGAGGAAAAAGAAGAATTTTAACAGTTTTGTTCGCAGCTTCCACAAAATATCGCAATAAATATCGTACCGTGAGATGTATATCGTGAAAATATCGCACCGAGATAGTGTACCGAGACAGTATCGCGGTTTCTCATAACTGGGATACTGTCTTATTCGGGAAACTAGAAACCGGGATACTCAAAAACCCAATCATAACCGGGACACTGATGTGCAGGTAAACACACTCAGTGATCGTAGCTGCTTCCTCCCACTTGCCAAACTGAAGTAATATTACCAAAACTTCTAAAAACTGCTTCCATTTTTTTTATTTCGTAAGAGGAAAGTTGTGGCAAAGAGGCGAGGAAAGGCCGGGGACGAGGCGGCAGGAATCGTGCCCACGAGGTCGACAAAGTAGACGCCAGGAGATCGGATAAAAACTGTAAAAAACTGTAACTTATAGAATTTATTTTGCCAGTTTTGTCCGCGTGAGATTTTTGTGAGGAAGGAATTAATTTCCTGCCCAAAATTGTAGCCTAAGTGTCCTGGGTCACATTTGAAAAATCAGATCTGTGTGGTTCAGACTGTCAATAAAAGATCAGATACAGGAACATAGAAGCCAAAAAAACGGATTTGGGTCACTTCAGGCTGCAGTCTGAACGCAGACTAAGTCTACGTTCAACTGCAGGACTTAACTCTCAATTCCATTTTTTTGTGAAATCCAATGTTTTTTCGAGGTCGTTCACATTTCCAGTTAAATGTGACTTGTGTGTGACTCCAGTGTGAACTTTAAAAGTGTCCCACATGTGACACTGGAGACACCCGACGTCAACCGCAGCGAGCGTCTCTGTGTTTACAGAAGTTGTCCAAACATGGACGCAGCATCGAGCACCTGGAGATTTTAAAGTTCCTCTCGTACCGGAGCCAGAACATGAACAACTTGAACAAAGAAGGACGAGGTTTTTGGTCGTGGTGTTTAGGATGTGGAGACGTAGCTGGAGTGGATGTGCTTCACTTCAGTCACACAGAGTTCATTATCAATTTCACCTACTCAGCGATATTTGTGGCTTTTGAAACGTGTAGGTGATAATCTGTGTATCGTTCATTCATTTGTTTTCTATATAAAACCAAAAATAGAAAAACGAAAAAACAACAGTTTTCTTCATTATTTGTCTCCAAAACCAAAATGAAAAAAACAGATAATGATTAGTTTTTTCAGTTTTCGATTTTGTGTTTAAATGAAAGAATGGAAAAAATTGATAACAACCGTTTCCCGTTACGTGACTTCATGACTGCGAACCGAACTTTTTGCACTGCATACAGACTGACCGGAGGCCCGCTCTGGTCCCGGCTGATCCCGTCTGGTCCTGGTCTGGTCCCGACTGGTCCATTTGAACCAAAAGCTCTTAGTTCGGTTCGTTTTCGTTGGTGTGAAAGCGTCAGTCGGATGTTTTGCTCCACCTCAGAACCAGCCGTGGTTCTTGAGCGTGGAGACTGGAGCAGCCCGTCCGGACCTGTAGTCCACAAGAACATTCTCACTTTCCCCGGAAACCAGCGCGCAGATGATGACACAGAACCGCTCGGACCACTGGTCTCAGTTCCGCTCTGGTCCCGCTCTGTTTCGGACCTGATCAGTCCTGGTTCCTACGCGGTGCAAAATTCCGGCATCACAGTCACTGAGTCACGTAAACAAAAAAAAATATTATCCGTTTTTTCCCATTTTCATTTAAACACAAAATTGAAAAACTGAAAAAATGACATTATCTGTTTTTAATTTTGGTTTTGGAGACAAATAATGAAAGAAAACTGTTGTTTTTTCGTTTCTATTTTTGGTTTTATATTGAAAAACGAATGAACGAACGAACACGTATTGTGGATGAATGCACTTTGGCCGTTCAGACTGAAGTCACATGTTAAAGATCAGATATGTACTCAGTTTCAGGAGCACATATCCAAGTTCCTGGGTCACATTGAAAAAATCTGATCTGTGTCGTTCAGATGAACATTAAAAAGATCAGATACAGGAATATGGGTGGGCGATATATCGATATTTTAAATATATCGAGATAGTTTTTAAACTCGATATGAATTGACATATCGTATATATCGATATAATGCTAGATTAAATTTGATTTCGCCGCTTCACTTGTTTATCTTCTTTCTCGTCGCCTCCACCTCCCTGATTTGTGTCGCTCATGTCTCCTTCTCTCCCACTGTCGTCTGAACGCCCAAGTTGGTGCCAGTGAAAAGCTTCAAGCACCACGAACCTTTTCATCATTTACAGACAAAACCACCAGCAGCACATCTTCATGTTCCACTGAGTCGCGTCCTTTAGCCCGAAAGAAGCTGAACGAGTTGAGCTGCGTGAGAAGAGCTGTTTATGCAAATGAGCCATGAGCTTAAGTTTCGTTTCTGTAAAATGTAAAACACACGTGCGCAACAACTGCATTAAACACATTATTATCTCAAACAGGCTGATGTGGCTCTACAGTCCTTATGCTTATATATTGTAAAGTTTAGTCATGTAAAGTTTATTTATGCAGATATTTTAATTAATAATCTGCTGCAGTGTCACTTGTACAACAGTGTTTTAAACGTTGGGTTTGATCTGCAGTGGATTGTGGGATTAAACCTCAGATCCTGACGCTGGATAATAACATGGATCTGTTGAAATAAGGAACATCCTGTTTCTTCTGCTAAATGAGCTCATGGTTCTGTTCTGGTTTGGATAACAGAGTTAATACAAAAGATGACTTGTGTTGAGTTGTTATTATGATGAAAAGAAGAAAATATGTTTACTTTATTTACAGTTAAATTATATTTATGTAATTTTTTTTGTAATCTTAAATGTTCCTGTATGAACTGCTGACCTCTTACACTTCAATTAAAAAAAAAAGACCTTGTGGAATTTGGCAGATTTGTTTTTGCAGTTTTCAGTTTTAGGGGTTATTTTTTCTTGAACATATATGGAGATGTATATATATATATATCGTATATCGAGATATAGCAAAATATATCGAGATATATTTTTTGATCCATATCGCCCAGACCAATACAGGAACATAGGGGCCAAAAAATCTGATTTGGGTCACTTCAAGCTGCAGTCTGAATGTTTATTTATCTAAACATTCTGCGCTCTGTTGTCATGGCGACGCAGAAATACTCATAAATACTCAGAATCAGATAAGTGGGTTTAGAGGAAATGCGAGTGACACTTCTGAAATGACCTCAGTGTTTTTATATTTGTGCGAGCGCTGCAGAGTGGATCATCATCTGAACTCATTCTCAGTTTGAGCCATTAACAAACCGCAAAGGCTGCAGTTCTTTTTTTGTTTTTTTTTTAAATATCGTCATTTCCTCGACAAATGATCCTGCGTAAAAACTGTTGAGCTCATAGTTTAGATTCTTGTTTTTGAATCGAATCGAGTCAAATTCTGGTTGGAAAAATTGCAATCTGACGCTTTTCGTCTTCATAATCCGTGTGTCATTCGTTTGTTTGTTTTTCAAAATAAAACCAAAAATAAGAAAATGAAAAAACAACAATTTTTAATCATTATTTGTCTCCAAAAACGATTCGCTTTTTTTTCAGTTTCCCGTTTCCGTGACTTAAACTGCAGTGCCGGACTAAACCAGGACTAAAACCAGGACTAAACCAGGACTAAACCAGGACTAAACCAGGACTAAAGGACTAAACCAGCAGGACTAAACCAGGACTAAACCAGGACTAACCAGGACTAAACCAGGACTAACCAGGACTAAACCAGGTCTAAACCAGGACTAAACCAGGACTAACCCAGGTCTAAACCAGGACTAAACCAGGACTGAACCAGGACTGAACCAGGACTAAACCAGGACTAAACCAGGACTTAAACCAGGACTAAACCAGGACTAAACCAGGACTGAACCAGGACTAAAAACCAGGTCTAAACAGGACTGAACCAGGTCTAAACCAGGACTAAACCAGGACTAAACCAGGACTAAACCAGGACTAAACCAGGAAACTGACCAGGACTAAACCAGACTAAACCAGGACTGAACCAGGTCTAAAACCAGGACTAAACCAGGACTAAACCAGGACTAAACCAGGACTGAACCAGGACTAAACCAGGACTAAACCCAGGACTAAACCAGGACTAAAGGACTAAACCAGGACTAAACCAGGACTAACCAGGACTAACAGGACTAAACCAGGATAAACCAGGTCTAAACCAGGACTAAACCAGGACTAAAACCAGGACTCTAAACCAGGACTCTAAACCAGGACTAAACCAGGTCTAAACCAGGACTAAACCAGGACTAAACCAGGACTAAACCAGGACTAAAACCAGGACTAAACCAGGTCTAAACCAGACTAAACCAGTCTAAACCAGGACTAAACCAGGACTAAACCAGGTCTAAACCAGGTCTAAAACCAGGTCTAAACCAGAAACCAGTAAACTAGGAACCAACTAAACCAGGTCTAAACCAGGTCTAAACCAGGTCTAAACCAGGTCTAAAACCAGGTCTAAAACCAGGTCTAAACCAGGAACTAAACCAGGACTAAACCAAACTAAACCAGGTCTAACCAGGTCTAAAACCAGGTCTAAACCAGGGTCTAAACCAGTCTAAACCAGGTCTAAACCAGACTGGTCTAAACCAGGACTAAACCAGGTCTAAAACTAAACAGGTCTAAACCAGGTCTAAAACCAGGACTAAACCAGGACTAAACCAGGTCTAAACCAGGACTAAACCAGGTGTAAAAGAGGAAATGACATTAGAACAGATCATCAAACGGTGTCATCTGAGACCTTTAACTCTCATCTGTCGTGTTTTCATGTTTATCAAATTCTCGTGGTAAATATTTGTCATCGTTTCACACGACTGAAGACGTGACGGTTTGTGGGAAAAAAAAGTGACAGGAAGTCGCGATGACACGGAAAACTCCAGACAAAACGACCACGCGATTCACAAGGAAGATGTTTCTGACAGACCTGGTTTAGACCTGGTTTAGACCTGGTTTAGACCTGGTTTAGACCTGGTTTAGACCTGGTTTAGACCTGGTTTAGACCTGGTTTAGACCTGGTTTAGACCTGGTTTAGTCCTGGTTTAGACCTGGTTTAGTCCTGGTTTAGTCCTGGTTTAGACCTGTTTAGTCCTGGGTTAGACCTGGTTTTAGACCTGGTGGTTTAGACCTGGTTTAGTCCTGGTTTTAGACCTGGTTTAGACCTGGTTTTTAGTCCTGGTTTAGACCTGGTTTAGTCCTGGTTTAGACCTGGTTTAGACCTGGTTTAGACCTGGTTTAGACCTGGTTTAGAGACCTGGTTTAGACCTGGTTTAGACCTGGTTTTAGTCCTGGTTTTAGAACCTGGTTTAGACCTTTTAGGTTTAGACCTGGTTTTAGTCCTGGTTTAGACCTGGTTTAGACCTGGTTTAGACCTGGTTTTAGACCTGGTTTTAGACCTGGTTTAGACCTGGTTTAGTTTAGACCTGGTTTAGACCTGTTTAGACCTGGTTTTAGACCTGGTTTAGACCTGGTTTAGTCCTGGTTTAGACCTGGTTTAGTCCTGGTTTAGACCTGGTTTAGACCTGGTTTAGACCTGGTTTAGTCCTGGTTTAGAACCTGGTTTTAGACCTGGTTTAGTCCTGGTTTAGTCCTGGTTTAGACCTGTTTAGTGGTTTAGACCTGGTTTAGTCCTGGTTTAGACCTGGTTTAGCCTGGTTTAGACCTGGTTTAGTCCTGGTTTAGACCTGGTTTAGACCTGGTTTTAGACCTGGTTTAGACCTGGTTTAGACCTGGTTTAGTCCTGGTTTAGACCTGGTTTAGTCCTGGTTTAGACCTGGGTTTAGACCTGGTTTAGTCCTGGTTTAGTCCTGGTTTAGACCTGGTTTAGACCTGGTTTAGTCCTGGTTTAGTCCTGGTTTAGACCTGGTTTAGACCTGGTTTAGACCTGGTTTAGACCTGGTTTAGACCTGGTTTAGTGTCTGTCAATGACTCGTGTAGAAATATTAGTCAAATTAACCACCAAGACAAAACACGTCCAGATGAGTTTTGTTCACACGTCGTTGACAGAGTAAAGGTGTCGTGTGTTTTTGTGCGTCTCGTCGGAGCTGTTGTGTAATAAACACGTTTCGGTGCTTGTTTACTTTATGGTTGCAACATACTTATGGAATTACCAGGACACATGTCACAACTTCTGCCCGAGTCCAACCACAAAATCCAATTATAAACTTATAAACCAGAATTTATAAACTACCAACCAATCAGAAAAGTCAAAGTCTTGTTGGAAACATTGCAATTCGATGCTTTTTGCAAATCGTTCGGTCTTCACAATCCGTGTGTCGTTTGTTCGTTTTTCAAAATAAAAACGAAAATAAGAAAAAGAAAATTCGTTATTTGTCTCCAAAACCAAAATGAAAGATTTGTTTTTTTCAGTTTTTTTTTCAGTTTCCGTGACTTAAACTGAAATGCCGGATTTTTGCGCCGCATACAAACTGAACCAGGACTAAAACAGGACTAAAACCAGGACTAAACCAGGACTAAACCAGGACTAAACCAGGACTAAACCAGGACTGAACTAAACCAGGACTAAACCAGGACTTAAACCAGGACTGAAACCAGGACTAAACCAGGACTAAAACAGAAACCAGGACTAAACCAGGACTAAACAGGACTAACTAACCAGGACTAAACTAAACCAGGACTGAACCAGGACTAAACCAGGACTTAAAACAGGACTAAACCAGAACTGAACCAGGACTGAAACCAGGACTAAACCAGGACTAAAACAACAGGACTACTAACCAGGACTAAACAGGACTAAACAGAAACTAAACCAGGACTAAAACAGAACTAACCAGGACTAAAACAGAACTGAACCAGGACCAGGACTAAACCAGGACTAACCAGAAACCAGGACTAAAACAGGATAAAACAGAACTGAACCAGGACTAAACCAGGTCTAAAAACTGTGACATCACAAGGTGGAACATTTTGAGTTTTGGAGATGTAAACAGACTAATGATAAAAAGTTACTCAACAAAACACAACTCCAGCTCTGTTTTTGACGAGGAAACAACATTAAAACAAGACTTAAACAGGGTTCCCACGGTCATGGAAATCCTGGAAAGTCATGGAAATTGAAATTGTCATTGTCCAAGCCTGAAAACATCATGGATTTTTGTAAATTCACTGAAAGTTTTGGAAAAGTCATGCAATTTTAGTCTCTCTTTCACAGCGTTCTCATTAGAGTGTTTCTGATTATTTGTGAACTTCTGCATCTTTTGTTTAAAAGAGACGACAATAAACGCACTGACAGGATTTAGAATGTTTAAAAACTATAATCCCAAACCATAAAGTGAGTGGAAAGAGTTAATATTTCAGATTTAAACCTAAAAGTCTGATCAATTCTGCACATGTAGGAGCCGTAAAGTCATGGAAAATCCACTTTAGCTCATGAAAAAGTCACGGAATGGTAACACAGGACCTTGAATTTCATTATTATTTATTTTTGTGTATTTTCATCTTACGTGTGTGTGTGTGTGTGTGTTTTGTGACAGGCAGGAGATCAGCACTCTCTCTCGTCAGGCCTCGATCAGGAGGATGAACTCGGTCAGCACAGACGCCCGAGGAGCGGTACGTCTCACAAACACCAAAACGAATTTAACGGATTATTCACTTAAACACAACCGATCGGATTAAAAACTGCCCAGGGACGACAGGGACGACAACCTGGTACAAAACATCTCTCAAATGTCTCATTAAATAAATAAATAAGGGTTCGGTCAAGCGGTAACGGAGGGAAACAGGCAGATTTTTGACATTCAAATGTCTCTTATTCAGAAACTAGAGGAACTATTGAAATAAGTAAAGTATCAGAATGTAGGAAAGAGTTACACTCCAACAGGGTCAAGTTAAACCTGTGAGATTCTTTCAAGTTCAAGACAAAAAATTAAAAAACTCATGTCGGTAACGGAGGGAATGAAATATGCAGCACTTTTTGGGCAATAAATCCAAACAGTGATAACTCTTGGTTCTCACTTACATATCCTTAACAAACTGGTTTGAATATTTGCTTCATATAGTTTTCTACCATATGGTACAAGATTAGGTACTTTTACTTTTTGAGTAACGAGATTTTTTTATTAAGAAAGGTCATGGTAACGGAGGGAAAATTGTACAAACAAGTAGAAGGTGCAGGATTTTACATAATTTGTCGCTTTTTTCTTCTGAAAACTTTAATATTACTTCAAAATGAAAAGAAACTGTTTCTATAAAATATGTCAGTCCTTCCAAGCTAATTTTTATCATTTTAAAATATATTTTTTTTTAAATCATGTCCCTTCATCAACAGTTCAAAGATGGAATAACACAAGATATGATGAAATACATCCATTTATTTACATGATTTTTGGGTCTTTGAAATTTGGGAAATAATTTTTGTTCCATGTTTCATACATGGTCTGTTTAAAACATATGGAACTTTAGAACCAAAAATGGTACAGAAAAAAGGTCAACAGTTTCATAAACTAGAGTACATATGTATCTGTTCAATACATTTTTATATCAGATGCATTAACTTGAATTTTTGGCCTTGTTGTTTACTTCTGCTTGACCGGATCCATATGCAAGAAAATTTGGTTCTTGAGCCGATCTGACAGACGTGACATACAGACGAAGCCTGATGAAGAGCACAGTTTTTGTTGATGTTCTGTTTTGTTGATGTTCTGTTTTGTTGATGTTCTGTTTTGTTGATGTTCTGTTTTGTTGATGTTCTGTTTTGTTGATGTTCTGTTTTGTTGATGTTCTGTTTTGTTGATGTTCTGTTTTGTTGATGTTCTGTTTTGTTGATGTTCTGTTTTGTTGATGTTCTGTGTTGTTGATGTTCTGTGTTGTTGATGTTCTGTTTTGCTGATGTTCTGTTTTGTTGATGTTCTGTTTTGTTGATGTTCTGTGTTGTTGATGTTCTGTTTTGTTGATGTTCTGTTTTGTTGATGTTCTGTGTTGTTGATGTTCTGTTTTGTTGATGTTCTGTGTTGTTGATGTTCTGTTTTGTTGATGTTCTGTGTTGTTGATGTTCTGTTTTGTTGATGTTCTGTTTGTGTGTTCTGTGTTGATGTTCTGTGTTGCTGATGTTCTGTGTTGTGATGTTCTGTTTTGTTGATGTTCTGTTTGATGTTCTGTTTTGTTGATGTTCTGTGTTGTGTGTTCTGTGTTGTTGATGTTCTGTTTTGTTGTTGTGTTCTGTGTTGTTGATGTTCTGTGTTGTTGATGTTCTGTTTTGTTGATGTTCTGTGTTGCTGATGTTCTGTGTTGTTGATGTTCTGTTTTGTTGATGTTCTGTGTTGCTGTGTTTCTGTTGTTGATGTTCTGTTTTGTTGATGTTCTGTTTGTTGTGTTGGTTCTGATGTTCTGTTGTTTCTGTTGTGATGTTCTGTTTTGTTGATGTTCTGTGTTGTGTGTTCTGTTTTGATGTTCTGTGTTGTGATGTTCTGTGTTTGTTGATGTTCTTTTGTTGATTTCTGTTTTTGTTGTTATGTTCTGTGTTGTTGATGTTCTGTTTTGTTGATGTTCTTGTTTGTGATGTTCTGTTTTGTTGATGTTCTGTGTTGTGATGTTCTGTGTTGTGATGTTCTGTGTTGTTGATGTTCTGTTTTGTGATGTTCTGTTTTGTTTGATGTTCTGTGTTGTTTTGTTGATGTTCTGTTTTGTTGTTGATGTTTTGTTTTGTTGATGTTCTGTGTTGTTGATGTTCTGTGTTGTTGATGTTCTGTGTTATGTTGATGTTCTGTGTTGTTTCTGTGTTGTTGATGTTCTGTTTTGTTGATGTTCTGTGTTGTTGATGTTCTGTTTGTTTGAATGTTCTGTTTGTTGATGTTCTGTGTTGTTGATGTTCTGTGTTGTTTGATGTTCTGTGTTGTTGTGATGTTCTGTTTTGTTGATGTTCTGTGTTGTTGATGTTCTGTGTTGTTGATGTTCTGTTTTGTTGATGTTCTGTTTTGTTGATGTTCTGTGTTGTTGATGTTCTGTTTTGTTGATGTTCTGTTTTGTTGATGTTCTGTGTTGTTGATGTTCTGTGTTGTTGATGTTCTGTGTTGCTGATGTTCTGTTTTGTTGATGTTCTGTATTGTTGATGTTCTGTTTTGTTGATGTTCTGTTTTGTTTGATGTTCTGTGTTGTTGTTGATGTTCTGTGTTGTGATGTTCTGTTTTGTTGATGTTCTGTTTTTGTTTGTTGATGTTCTGTTGTTGTTGATGTTCTGTGTTTGTTTGATGTTCTGTTTCTGTTTGATGTTCTGTGTTGTTGTTGTTGATGTTCTGTTTTGTTGATGTTCTGTGTTGTTGATGTTCTGTTTTGTTGATGTTCTGTTTGTTGATGTTCTGTGTTGTTGATGTTCTGTTTTGTTGATGTTCTGTGTTGTTGATGTTCTGTGTTGCTGATGTTCTGTGTTGTTGATGTTCTGTTTTGTTGATGTTCTGTTTTGTTGATGTTCTGTTTTGTTGATGTTCTGTTTTGTTGATGTTCTGTTTTGTTGATGTTCTGTTTTGTTGATGTTCTGTTTTGTTGATGTTCTGTGTTGTTGATGTTCTGTGTTGTTGATGTTCTGTGTTGTTGATGTTCTGTTTTGTTGATGTTCTGTGTTGTTGATGTTCTGTGTTTGTTGATGTTCTGTTGTTGCTGATTTCTGTTTTGTTGATGTTCTGTGTTGTTGATGTTCTGTTTTTTGTTGATGTTCTGTGTTGTTGATGTTCTGTGTTTTGTTGATGTTCTGTTTTGTTGATGTTCTGTGTTGTTGATGTTCTGTTTTGTTGATGTTCTGTTTTGTTGATGTTCTGTGTTGTTGATGTTCTGTTTTGTTGATGTTCTGTGTTGCTGATGTGGCGGCTGCTCTTGTGCTTACAGACGGAGGAGAACATCCCGCTGCGGGTGGAGGGCACCCTGAGGACCAGCCTGTCGTCCCTCGGGGTCAGTCTCTATGTAACTGTGCATGTGGGCCCGGGGCCGGGGAGAGAGGCTTTACTGTCTGCATGCCAATCAGCCAAGTTCTGAGCCGCCCTCTGAGCTGCATGCCCCAGTCTCAATGTAGTGCATCCATTTTTATTTTTGTCTAATAGTGCAGTTTTTTACAAAGCTATAATTATTTTTTATTTAATTTTATTTATTTATTTAGATTATTTATTTGATTTATTTATTTAATTTAGTTATTATTATTATTTATTTATTTATTTATTTTGTTTTTATCCTATTAAAATTTTTATACAGATGATCGATCCATTCAAAGTCATTTCAGCACTTGGCATTACAGTGCAAAAAATAAAATCCAGTCAAGTTAAGATGACTTGAATTAATAAAGTTTTATCATGACTTGAGTAAATTTCACTTGACAAGAAAAAAATATCTGCAAAATTATAAGACTTTTTGTACTTAAAATGTGAAACAAAATGAAATGTTGCTTGAATTAAGGAAAATACACTTTGATCATTTGACTTGTCAAGTTGAATCGACTCAAATAAAGTCAAAAGTTCTTAATTTAAGTCATTTTAACTTAACTAAATATTACTTTTTGCAGTCTAGTCAAAGCCATAGTATGTAACTTTCTAGCCAAAGAAATACTATATAATAAAGCAAGTTGTTTTTGTTGGTTTTGTGGCACTAACACAGAAACACACGTGTCTTACTGTGAGTGGGCTTGCATCTCCATAAACCTGACTCATAAGAGGGCCTTCTCCTACGTGTTTGCATGGATTTGCTGATAATATTCCATAATCTGGCATAAAATTTAAACATCTACATTAGGGGTGTCAAACTCAAATTTGCAGAGGCCAAAATTAAAAACTGGGACTAAGTCGTGGGCCAAACTAAATATTTATTGAAAAATGTCAACAACATTTTCTTATTAAAATAAATGTTTAATAATAGTTTTGCTTAAACATTGAATCCAGAACAAACAAAATATAAAATAATAACAACATTTTAAATAAATCATGTCTCTGTAGTCTGTCTGTAGCCGGTGGGCAGCTCTGATACAGATTTGATATAATCTCATGGGCCAAATGCTGTAACCTGTAACCTCCTCCATGAGGGATCCAGCCCTGTGTGACTCTTCTTCACTTGCCTCTGGGACCTCGAGGTTGGACGACCTGCTGTTGTTGGAGCAGTGCTGTGGCTTTGGTGCAGTTTTTCAAGAAGCCAATATCATGCAAATGGAGCCGATAGGAAGCGCACACAAACTGAATCCCCAGTGTTTGTTGGAGCTATAAGAGGACGGCCGATGTACAGAGAACAAAAGAAACATTGTTTTAAACTAGTACATAGAGCACAGCCCCAACCAAACAAACAATAAACAAAGAAACATTCAAACAAACACAGAAACAATGCTGGCTACACTTCCCCGGGGTGTCACATGACCCGTGTCATGTGACCTGTGATGTCATGTGATCTGTGGTGTCATGTGACAAACAGTCACCACAGGTCACATGACACCACAGCGAAATTATCGTTGGCTACACTTCGTTGTTTATTGTTTGTTTCACTTCATGACAAAATGAAATGTGATCAACAGGAATGATGACATCATCACATTCTAGAATCTACAAAGCTCAATTTCAAAGCTCAATTTCAAAGCTCAATTTCAAAGCTCAATTTCAAAGTTCAATTTCAAAGCTCAATTTCAATTTCAAAGCTCAATTTCAAAGCTCAATTTCAAAGCTCAATTTCAAAGTTCAATTTCAAAGCTCAATTTCAAAGCTCAATTTCAAAGCTCAATTTCAAAGCTCAATTTCAAAGCTCAATTTCAAAGTTCAATTTCAAAGCTCAATTTCAAAGCTCAATTTTAAAGTTCAATTTCAAAGCTCAAAGCTTTGTGATTTCACTGAACACTTTGACTCAAAGCAAACAGAGTGTGTAAGGTTGTGTCAAAAACATATTTATCGAGTTTCCAGCCGAGTTCACTGAAACACTTTTTTAGACTACGATACTACGATGGAGAAGAATAGATCCAGCCCAGAGGAGCAGAGGTCTGCTGAGTCTGACGTTAATGCAGCAGTCCACTCTCCTCTGAACGACCTCATCCCGTCCATCCCCATAGAACAGGTGCAGTCCCTGGTGACCAACTACTGGGACAGAGCTGCAGACGTGGGACAGCGTGAGTCCAGGGAGGTCCTGGCACAGATGTTCCTGGAGGTGATCACTACCCTCTCCAACCTCATCCTGGAGGCCTTCAGGAGCATAGTGGTAGATGGACGTGTGCGAGAGCACCCCCTGCTGGTGACTGAGCAAGCAGTCGAAAAAGCTGTTCAGGTCAGCCTCACTGAAAGTTTCCAGGCAGTGCTGGGTGAATCGCACCAGTCTGTGAACACTGTCTGCCAAGGGCTGATTGCAGAGGTGACAAGTAACATCAACTCTGCACTGAGCCACAGCCAAGTGCAGAACAGGCGCCTCGTGGTCCCGAAGGAGACTTTATATAGACCGACAAAAGAGCGCATGAAGGATCTGGTCCGACACGCCAGACAGATGTTGCGCTCTTTTAGAGACAGGGTGGGACGGGGCTGTGGTGGCTGTTTTACAGCTAACACGCCCTGTACACCAACCGAGACCCAGGAGCAAGTTACTGAGATTAGCCTGAGCGAGAGCCTCCAAACGGCCTCCACCATCGACACATTCACCACAAAGGAGATGGACACCATGGAGCAGAGAGCCTCCAGCAACACTGAGAGGCTCAGATCCACACCACAGACCCCTGAAGTTATGCAGCAGAGCACAGAGGAGAAAGCCCAGCCCAGCAGTCGGTGCAGGAAGCCCACACGGACACTGAGGCGATGTGCCCCTTGCATCTTCTCTGAGCAGCAGGACTCCTCTGATGTAGCGGAGAGTGAAGAGGAGCAGCCCAGAGCTGACCCTCTCACACCCAGACTGAGCCGTGTGAGCAGCTCTGGAAGCTTTATGAAAACCTCCAGTCCAGCCTCTGCCTCTAAAAGTCTCTCTCTCAACTCCAGCCTCAGCGTCCAAGAGGCCACAGCAGAGGCCGTGAAGATCAGTGGAGAGGAGGAGAGGAGCCTGAGCGACGAAAGCCTCCGGGCAGTGCCGCTCTATATTGAGCCTTCTCAGGCTCCTCTGGAGCGTGTGGTGCCCGTAGGGAGAGCGGATAAATTGTCCACTCCAGATGTGCCCAAGACTCCTACCTCACAAAAGCCCGTGCTGTGGAGTAGAGACGACTGCAATAAGCTCGTCTATGAGATCGTCTCCAAGATTTTCCAGGCAGAACTGCACCCACTGAGTGTCCGTCTGTCCCAGGACCTACTGGCACAGCTGGAAGATCAGGTGACAGAGTGGAATGTTTTGGTGAAACCAAACAGATATAAAGACGTGGCTTCTGCAGTTTACAAGGAGTTGTGCAAAGGCAAAGAGAAGAGCCATGTCCAGCACGCTGCTCTGGCACAGTGGGACTTCAGTTCTACTGTTCTGGAGGAAATCTACTGCACCCTGGTAGTGCCCCTGAAGAAGAAACACACGCTGAGCACTTTCCTGCGCTGGGTGTGTTGTGTCTAAACCCGGCAGGTCTCTTCATATAGGCCCAAAGGGTCTATCTGATGATGGACAGAGAGGAGCTCCTCAGCACCGAGTCGCAAAAAGACTTGATGAGGAGGAGCAGACAGGAGCAGGAGTTTGGGCCAAACATCTACAAACAGCTACAAACAGCTACAAACATCTGACAGCCCCACCAACCCACACAAACACCCACAAACAAAAAATAAATAAATACAAACAATTTTAAAAAATAACTTAAAATGAATTTTTTTTTTTAAATCCCCTCCTTGACCTTATCGTGGTGGAGGGGTTTGAGTGGCCGAATGATCCCGGGAGCTATGTTGTCGGGGGTTTCATGCCCCTGGTAGCGTCACCCAAGGCAAACAGGTCCGGGGGGACGGGTCAGACAAAGAACGGTTCAGAAGCCCTGTATGACAAGCGTACCAACGAGGCCAGTTACGTTGCCCGGATTGGCGTCACTGGGGCCCCACCCTGGAGCGGTGGGGTGGGTGCTCGTCAGCGAGCGCCTGGTGGCCGGGCCTTCCCCCGCGACCCGGCCCCGGATAAGAGGAAGAAAATGGATGGTTGGAACTTTGAAAAATATGTCTTGTCTCATTCTTGTAGAGCCTGTCTTGTGTCATGTGTGGAAATTCTATCACGTTCCATCCATCCATCCGCTTATCCGGCGCCGGGTCGCGGGGGCAGCAGCCGAAGCAGGGACTCCCAGACTTCCTTCACCCCAGACATGTCCTCCAGCTCCTCTGGGGGACCCCGAGGTGTTCCCACCTGTAGCCAGCGGGTCAGCTCTAAAACATGTTTGATATGACGAGCCAAATATAATTATATCGCAGGCCAAATTTGGTCCCTGTGCCTGAGTTTGAAATGTCTGATTTACATGGAGAATGTTATGAAATATGGTTTTAACTAGGGCTGGGCAATATGAAGCAAAAAATATATCTCGATATATTTTGCTATATCTCGATATACAATATATATCTCGATATCTGTACAGGGGGAAAAACTCCCTAAAACTACTGCAAAAACAAATCTTCCAAATTCCACAAGGTCTTTTTTAATTGAAGTGCAAGAGGCAGTTCATATAGGAACAAAATGCTTCTGCCACATTTAAATGACAAAAAATCCCTAATTACATAAATAACTAGAAAAGCAGTCAGAGAGCGCAGACTCCGCCAAGGACCACAGTCCTCCTCATATTAATTGTGTTTTCCATAAATATTTGTCTCGTATCTTTCAATTTGGAATATGAAAGAGGATCCCATTGTCCATCCCTGAGTCAAACTTCATGGGGTTTGATCAATAATTAACCGAGATATTGAAAAACAAAATTTTTGGCCCCATTTACCACAATGTTAACTAAAATTTCAAAGTGATCCAGAATCCAGGATTTCTTCCGGATCAGCCCCAAAATGAAATCAGGTCTTCCTTTTCACATTTCCAACAAATCCAGAAAATTTCATCAAAATCGGTCCATAACGTTTTGAGTTATGTTGCTAACAGACAAATAAACAGACAGACAAACAGACAAACAAACAAACAAACAAACAGCCAAACAGACAAACGCCGGAAAAAACATAACCTCCTTGGCGGAGGTAATAATTTAACTGTAAAATAAAAGAAATAATACATATTTCCTTCTTTTCATTCATAAATAAAACAACTCAACACAAGTTCATCTTTGCATTAACTCTGTAACTGTACAATAACCATGAGCTCCTTCAGCAGAAGCTCAGGAGGTTCATTATTTTAACTGATCCATGTTCTTCACCAGCGTCAGGAGCATGAGGTTTCCCACAATCCACTGCAGATCAAACCCAACGTTTCCAAACAATATTGTACAAGTTACACTGCAGCAGATTATTCATTAAAATCTTCTGCATAAATAAATTTGACTAAACTTTACAACATTTAAACCATAACGACTCTAGAGCCACGTCAGCCCTTTTGAGATTATGTGTTTAATGCAGCTTTGCGCATATGTGTTTACGTTTTACAGAAATTAAACTTAAAGGGATAGTTTGGGATTTTTGACATAAATCTGTATGTCATCCCCGTGAGCACTGTGGTGCATCCACACTGACTTTACCCCCGGCATCGTCCGGTGAGCTGAGATACTGGCCGTTTTCGGTGCTGACGAGAGTCGTCCGACAAGTTGTGCTGGGGACTGTATAATAAAGCGTTTTTCTTCTCAAAACACTCTGTGTTCAAAAGAGTGATACGTTTGCATCACAAAACATTTGTCGCCTAAAAAGTCAGACCTCATTAGTGCCTCGCTTGGCACTATTTTCTTTCCGTTCGTATCACTGCGCGCGGCCGCCAGTGATAAATGTAAAACTGCCTCTGTCATTGCTATTGTTTTGGTTCTTTTTCTATATACTGATACTAATACTTACCTGTGCATTTGTTCATTTTAACATATACGTAACCGGCTTTGTAACTGACCATAATGCACAAGCTGTGATATCTTAAACTTAATAAAAATAAATTTCAATAAAAAAAAAAAAGAGATTCTAACATAAGCTGTAATTTAAAAAACTATTTAAATGTTTGTAATTTTTTTGTAAAGTGTCAGCTAAAAATGTGTAAATCAATCATGTTTAGAGTGTAATTAATATGCAGCATGGTACATGACAAGGTTGCCCTTTATCACTTTTATTTCTGCTCCATTACTCTCCATAATGTAAAAGGGTCCGGTCGAGTGGTAACGGAGGGAAACGGGCAGATTTTTGACATTCAAATGTCTCTTATTCAGAAACTAGAGGAACTATTGAAATAAGTAAAGTATCAGAATGTAGGAAAGAGTTACACTCCAACAGGGTCAAGTTAAACTGTGATATTCTTTCAAGTTCAAGACAAAAAATGAAAAAACTCATGTTGGTAACGGAGGGAATGAAATATGCAGCACTTTTTGGTCAATAAATCCAAACAGTGATAACTCTTGGTTCTCACTTACATATCCTTAACAAACTGGTTTGAATATTTGCTTCATATAGTTTTCTACCATATGGTACAAGATTAGGTTGAAAAACCTCTGACTTTTTGACTCATGAGATTTTTTTATTAAGAAAGGTCATGGTAACGGAGGGAAAAGTAACGGAGGGAAAATTGTACAAACAAGTAGAAGGTGCAGGATTTTACATCATTTGTCACTTTTTTCTTCTGAATACTTTAATATTACTTCAAAATGAAAGAAACTATTTCTATAAAATATGTCAGTCCTTCCAAGCAAATTTTTATCATTTTAAATACTTTTTTTTTTTTAAATCCTGTCCCTTCATCAACAGTTCAAAGATGGAATAACACAAGATATGATGAAATACATCCATTTATTTACATGATTTTTGGGTCTTTGAAATTTGGGAAATAATGTTTGTTCCATGTTTCATACATGGTCTGTTTAAAACATATGGAACTTGAGAACCAAAAATGGTACAGAAAAAAGGTCAACAGTTTCATAAACTAGAGTACATATGTATCTGTTCAATACATTTTATATCAGATGCATTAACTTGAATTTTTGGCCTTGTTGTTTACTTCTGCTTGACCGGGCCCAAATATAAACAGCAGTATTTGACAGATGTGCGTTGGCTCTACATAAATAGTCTTTATCTGATTAAGGAAGTTCATACGTGACCGTCTGAGAATGTGAAGTAACCAGAGGCTGTGGTGTTGTCATGTGACCCCCAGGAGCAGGCGTACTGCAGGGACAGCCGCTCCACCATCTCCGGCCGGGGCGGGGTCGGGGTCGGAGGAGGAGTAGGAGGGGGTGCCGTGGATTACCTGGGCAGACCGGTCCTGCACAACAACTCCCGCAGGATGAGAGAGAGGCTGCTGCTGGACCGAGACGAGGAGAGCCGGCTCCGCGTCGAGAACTACGTCCGCAACAGCAACATGTCCCTGGTGAGAGCTGAAAGACTTTACACACGACACACACGAGCTCGAAATGTTTGGACGTGTGTTTTCACGCACTTTTCTTTTTTTATTTTCACTGAAGGCGTCAAAACTATGAATGAACACAACCGGAATGGAATAAACTAAAATATAAAAATATAATCTCTAAATAACACAAAAGTCAGGTTGAAAATAATAATAATAACCACCCTTTGCCTTTTTAATTTATTTATTATGAATGAATTACAAATGAATTATGAACGAACTCTGAACCCTATTTTTATTTATTTTATTTTTTTTAATTAATAATTTTTTTTTGGCATTTCTTGGCCCTGACTGGTGTGAAGTGAAAACCATTTCAGGAGACTTGATCATGAAACTCACAGAGAGAAGGCCGAGGGTTTGCAGCGCTGTTCACAAAGCAAAGAGTTTTTATTTAAAATCTTTAGTTGAGTTATTTTTTTCTTCTATAAATCTATAAAAGTCACTTTCTCTAAACCTATCCATAAATTACGTCCGTTCCTCATTATTTCTAAAACTGTGCACCGCGATCTTTCCATTGCTCGTGTTTCATGTTGTGTTTTTTCCAGAAGCTACAATCGTCACTACTTCGATTAACTTTGGAAAAAGTCTGCGAAAACATATCCTTGAATCCTATTGGTCAGTCTAGTGTGGGTTTTAGTGGCTCCACCTATCACAGTCTCTGTTTAAATGTGAAAAACCAAAACCGTTTCTAATGGTCGTCAAATCACGTCTTTAGTGAAACAGCAGAGGAGACAAAAGACGACATTAAGGAAACAGGGAGGGTCGTCAAATGTCGTCTTCATGGGGGAAAGAGTTAAAGTTAAAGGTTTATTTGAGCAGATTTTTGACATTCAAATGTCTCTTATTCAGAAACTAGAGGGACTATTGAAATAAGTAAAGTATCAGAATGTAGGAAAGAGTTACACTCCAACAGGGTCAAGTTAAACCTGTGAGATTCTTTCAAGTTCAAGACAAAAAATGAAAAAACTCATGTTGGTAACGGAGGGAATGAAATATGCAGCACTTTTTGGGCAATAAATCCAAACAGTGATAACTCTTGGTTCTCACTTACATATCCTTAACAAACTGGTTTGAATATTTGCTTCATATAGTTTTCTACCATATGGTACAAGATTAGGTTGAAAAACCTCTTACTTTTTGACTCATGAGATTTTTTATTCAGAAAGTTCATGGTAACGGAGGGAAAAGTAACGGAGGGAAAATTGTACAAACAAGTAGAAGGTGCAGGATTTTACATCATTTGTCACTTTTTTCTTCTGAATACTTTAATATTACTTCAAAATGAAAGGAAACTATTTCTATAAAATATGTCAGTCCTTCCAAGCAAATTTTTATCATTTTAAATACTTTAAAAAAAAAAAATCATGTACCTTCATCAACAGATGGAATAACACAAGATATGATGAAATACATCCATTTATTTACATGATTTTTGGGTCTTTGAAATTTGGGAAATAATTTTTGTTCCATGTTTCATACATGGTCTGTTTAAAACATATGGAACTTTACAACCAAAAATGGTCCAGAAAAAAGGTCAACAGTTTGATAAACTAGAGTACATATGTATCTGTTCAATACATTTTTATATCAGATGCATTAACTTGAATTTTTGGCCTTGCTGTTTACTTCTGCTTGACTGGGCCCTTGTGAAAAAAGTTCGAAAGTAAACCGTCCTATGACAGTGCGTCTTATAATCCAGAGTGACTAATAGTGTGGAAAATACGGTACATCGCTCTCTGTGAGAAAATTCCTCTCTCAGCCCATGTTTTTTTTTTCCTCTGTAGTACCTTTAAGTGTCCACTACGTCAGCTGGAGGCAGATACCAGCAGCACAATGCCCTATCCAGTTATTTTAACAGATCCATGGGAGGACCTCGCCGGGCTGGGCTGATCTGGAGACATGCGACATTGAGCTCGGCCCATTGACTTGACTGGGCGTCCGTGTTTAGGCCCCGGGGCTTAGTAACACTGAAAAAAAAAAAGAAAACACTGAGAGGGTGTGTCCAAATATTTCACTGGGAGTCAAACTAATAAAAAAAATACTTTAATATGTCATTTTTGGGGGATTTCACAAACGTAGCTGCACTTTTACTGTATGTTTTGCTTGTAAAAACAGCTTCATTTTCAGTGTAGAACTTCATTACTCTTCTTCTTCCTCTTCTTCTTCTTCTTACTCTGGCTCCTGACACAATGAACCAGTCTTATGGTATTTTGGCACTTGAGTCAGATGCCCTTGTCACAACAGGCTCCTCATGACTGGAGTTGACAAAAACTCTATTGAGTGTTTCTCTTTGGAACACACACACTTGGCTGATTCTGAATAGACAGTTTTACATTTGATGTGGTAACAGCAACACACTTTCTCTATTTATTATTTTATGTTGACGAAAGCGATTTGTTTTGTTTATTTGCGTTTTAAGCGCCGTGTCCGTACTTGCGTTTTTGTTGCGTTTCCAACTCATCTGGATTTGATTTGGTTTAAAATTGACAAAAACTAGACACCGACGCATTCCTTTCCCGCTCAGTGATTTGCCAGAAATGCCAGAAAAAACGAAGGAGCAGTTTCTGTTTTGCAATTCAAACAACGGAGTCGAGTGTGAACCCCGGTGGGAGCAGCAGCCGCCGCAAGTCCCGGCACGATTATCCGAGTGGTATCTGTCGGGAAAACTGGATCAGGAGGTTAGAGAGCGACTGCGGGGGGTGTCCTGGCTTCACACACACACACACACACACACACGCGCGCGGAGTTGGCCTGTTCTCAATGAAAGTCTCCAAGAACAACACGTTTTTGACACGAATTACTCACTTTTTTGTGTACGAACGCAAGTAAATATAAAACAGATCCAAGATTCTTTTTGATATTACTGATTTTTTTGAAAGAGAAGCAGGGGTCAGGCTGAGTTTACGCGCTGTTGCGACTTGTGAGTTAAGTATTTGTCAAGGAAAACACACTGTCATTGTGTCTCTTGGCAAGACACTTCATCCCCATTGCCCAAAACGACAATTACCATATTATTTTGGCTTTAAGGTGCAATATCAATAATGTGGAATTCTCTCATCTATTTTCATACATAAATTAAGTTCATAAGTTGCACCGGATTATAAAGCGCATTAAGTGAAACAAACGGACAACACTTTTTTTTTTTCCAATCTTTATTTAATAGCAATTTCCAAATATCAGCATTGTCAGGATAAAATATTTAAATAAAGACAAAAAGCTGAGTAAAACACACACAAAATCAAAAATACAAAAAAACAACTACCAGGTCACTTACTCACAATAAACATGTACCAGTTTGAAAAAAGAGAGTGAGATGGGAATCGATCAAAGACAAGAGTGAAAAACATAATTCCAGAACAGAGGGAAAATGAACAGACTTAGGCCCCCTCCACACTAGTTCGTATTTGAGTTGTTTTCGTTGTAGATTCAGTGTTCGTTCACACTAATCCGACTGAAAACGGCTCCAGAGACGGAACGATCTGGTGCCTCCAGCTCCACGAATTCATCCGAGTACAGATCTGATCCTGCACTGTGTGGACGCCTGAAAACACTTCCATTTAAGAAGAATAAGGCGTCGAGCGATGAACGGATGACACTTGAGACTGATCGTTTAGCCAGGCTGGCGACACCGAGTGCCTCCGCTCAGAAAAGGCCAAGGGTTTGCAGCGTTGTCCACAAAGCAAAGGGCTGAGATTTTGAGTTTTTATTTAAAACTTATAGTTGAGTTATTTAACTTTTTTCTTTACGACATAATTCCGTACATATCGCATCATATATTTGATTCTTTTGTATGTATATAAAATGTAGAAAGCAGTAAACACATAGTAAACATCATGGATCTTATCTTTATTAAAATAACTGGAACTTCAGTGAAACAAATCCCTCCTGCCCAGAAAAGATTTTTCCCAAAAGCGGAATGTAATCACAAACTGTTCATGTACACCTGACAGGGGCTGACAGGGGCTGACAGGGGCTGACAGGGGCTGACAGGGGCTACAGTTTCCAAAAAGGTCAGATTTCGTGGTGATTTTGACCTATTTTTAGATCGTAAACTTTGTACAACGATGCACAACGACTAGGTCAGGAATCAGAATACACTAGACGGACGTTGTAGACGGTGCACCGCCCAATCAGCTGTGAGCTGTGAAGTCGTAACATCAAACTGGTGGCGTTTGTCTGTGTCCCTTTTGTGGAACAGAACAACAATAAACAAAGCATCGAGATGGATGTAGACGAAGACAGACATTCTGTGTTTGCAACGATTCTCCAGATCGAGGATTTATAGCCAAAACAAAGAGAATGTTTGAATTTTATCAAGGTGAAAGACGTTATTGTCCTTCTTTCTGCGGGATTTGGAGCATTAAATACGTCACGACCAAACAGCAGTGAATAACACGGATTATGGACCACAATGGACGACAGTGAGTTATGATGTTCTGTGTTCAGCGCGGAATAGAACGTGGACGTATTGTTTCCACGCTCTTGAGTTGAATTTTTTAGATTTAATTTTGAAAGCTTTAATTGTGTATCAGTAGTATTTTACATTATTTGCTTTGCCGATGGGAGCTATGTCAATGTTCTTTAGACCAGGGATCCACAAACACCCGTCTGAGGCCCCAAAGAAAAAACTTTTACTGTATTTTTCAGACTATAAGGCGCAAGATCGATAACGTTAAATTCTCTCCTCTATTTTCATACATAACGTTACATTTACACTGAAATGAGTCACTGTATCGGAAATAATTTGCGTCCAGACACGTCGTTTCTGTCTTCCCTATCAACACAGATTTGCACATATTTGTTTACACTTTACAGAAATTAAACTTAAAACCACATGACTCATTTGCATAAACTATAAGCACTGAAAAAAAAACAGCTCGCTCCTTGTGCGCTGATGCGGTTCAACTTCTGTCAAACTCCGCAAATCTCCTGACTTCGGTCGCCGTAGCGCTTCGTATTTTACCAAAGTCGTACTAAAACATATTGACAGATATTTGAGCGACGTGCACCACAGAAAATCAGTTCGATGTCAGTCAACACAACCAGAATTAATACATAACTGTCGACTTTTGAGTAAATTAAAGGATTTTAAGTGTGCCTTATAGTCGGTAGATCAAATATTATCATGATTATTTTTGCAATTTGTTTAATTTTTTATTTTTTTTTGCAATTTATTCAGTGCTTTTTTGTCCACATAAATCACAATATACATGCCCTACCCCCCATCCACACATAAACTCAATATAAATGTAGAAAGTAGATAAAAAAATAAAAATAATATAAAATAACAAAATAATAAAATAAATAACATAATAGCAATAATAATAATAATGATGATGATGATACTTAATAATGAAAAAGATTATATATGTATTTATATAATACATACAACATACATATACTAAATGTATACCACACAAATATATATATTTATACAATACACATACATACTATATGTACTCCATATATACATACACATTTTATATATGTGTGTATATATATATATACACACACACACACCATTATACACATACATACACATACACACATGTATACATACTCATATACAGTGTTGGGAAGGTGACTTTTAAAATGTAATCCCCTACAGATTACAGATTACAGACCCCAAAATGTAGTTTGTAACGTAATCCATTAAATTACTTAAAGTGAGTAATGTAATCTGAATACTTTGGATTACTTGATATTGTAATACTTTTAAAAACTACATGAATGTAGCGACCACATCCTGAAAATTCTTTGTTTTCTTTGTTCTCTTCAAATTGGCCCTGGTTTAGACTTGGTTTAGTCCTGGTTTAGACTTGGTTTAGTCCTGGTTTAGACTTGGTTTAGACCTGGTTTAGTCCTGGTTTAGTCCTGGTTTAGACTTGGTTTAGACCTGGTTTAGTCCTGGTTTAGACCTGGTTTAGACTTGGTTTAGACCTGGTTTAGACTTGGTTTAGACCTGTTTTAGTCCTGGTTTAGACCTGGTTTAGACCTGGTTTAGACCTGGTTTAGTCCTGGTTTAGACCTGGTTTAGACTTGGTTTAGTCCTGGTTTAGTCCTGGTTTAGACTTGGTTTAGACCTGGTTTAGTCCTGGTTTAGTCCTGGTTTAGACCTGGTTTAGACCTGGTTTAGTCCTGGTTTAGACCTGGTTTAGACTTGGTTTAGTCCTGGTTTAGACCTGGTTTAGACTTGGTTTAGACTTGGTTTAGACCTGGTTTAGACTTGGTTTAGACCTGGTTTAGTCCTGGTTTAGCCCAAAATGTGAAAACAGTAAAATCCCTCTGTGTAATCCATTTATTTCGACAAAGTAACTGTAATCCAATTCCCGCTCACTGAAACAGTAACTGTAACTGAATACAGTTACTCGTCAGTTGTACTCTGATTACGTAACTCGAGTACATGTAATCTGTTACTCCCCGACACTGCACATATACATACACATACATACATATATACATACCAATAGATAAAATAACTAAATCATAAATGAGTAACTAAAAAGGGAGGGTTACACATTCATACATTTTAGTAGTTTTTTTTGTGTGTTTTTTTTGTTTTTTTGTTTCCTAGACAGAAAACATTTTACATTTTGCATTACAGTTACTCCTCACTTTGACTGGCTTTCCTCTATACGTACATTTGCCTTGCCTTCTTGTCGCAGGAGGAGTTTCTGTGGCGCTGAAAGTTTCACATGCTTACATTGTGTGTCATTTAAAGAGAATGGAACTTACTTAAACGGGATTAATTTTTATGTGAGTCAATGCTTAAGCTGGTAACGGCTGACTACTGTTTGGTTTATGTTACAAAGGCCACCTGACAGATTTACATGTCATGCGCTTTAGTTTTTCATTTATCCCAAAACAAGATTATGAATGTCGTAATACACCTAGAAGAATTTCACAGGAACAATGTCAGATTTATATTTTAAACTCACAATATATTAGAAGGAATGTGCGACTGTGAACTGATTTTTAAAGTTTCTATATTACTTTCTTTTGGGAGTTTTAAGCCACGTTATAATAATCAAAAATACACCTGGATACCTTGGTTTTTCTTTTTTTTTTCACCCATATGTTTGAGTAATCCTGCATGATTAGTCCGTTTACATCCTCAAACCTCAGAATGCTCCGTTAACAGCTCCTTTTTTTACTTTTTGTTCAGTAGAGAAACGCTCAATTCCAGGCCTGAAATTATCCAAATGATTCTAGTGAAGGTGTACGGAGTTTAAAAACACAGTGGAGCATTTCCTCTATGAAAGTGCGAGGGAGCGATGGAATGAAGAGGTGAGGTGGAGAAATGACCAAACTCTCCTGAACACACTCAGGGAGGAATATTTCAGATATAAACCTATAGAAATAAGACTCACTGCCGCCTGCAGAAAGTCTGTCAGAACCAACAGACACAAACTCCTCATAAATCCCATTCACATAGTCATATTTTTATAAGAAATTATTATATAACTTATAATCATGAAGGTTTTAGACAGTGTCGGGGAGTAACAGATTACATGTACCGGAGTTATGTAATCAGAGTACAAATGATGAGTAACTGTATTCAGTTACAGTTACTGTTTCAGTGAGTGGTAATTGGATTACAGTTACTTGGTTGAAATAAATGGATTACACAGAGGGATTTTCTTGTTTTCACATTTTGGGCTATACCCCCCCATTTTTTTTCTTTTTTTTTTTTTTTCTCGATAACTCCACTCATTGCCGGAAACTAAACCAGGTCTAAACCAGGTCTAAACCAGGTCTAAACCAGGACTAAACCAGGACTAAACTAAACCAGGACTAAACCAGGCTAAACTAAAACTAAACTAGGTCTAAACCAGGTCTAAACCAGGACTAAACCAGGACTAAAACCAGGTCTAAACTAAATCTAAACTAGATCAAAACCAGGTCTAAAACAGGTCTAAAACAGGTCTAAAACAGGTCTAAAACCAGGTCTAAACCAGGACTAAACCAGGTCTAAACCAGGACTAAACCAGGTCTGAACCAGGACTAAACCAGGACTAAAACCAGGTCTAAACTAAATCTAAACTAGATCAAAACCAGGTCTAAAACAGGTCTAAAACCAGGTCTAAACCAGGACTAAACCAGGTGTAAACCAGGAATAACCAGGTCTGAACCAGGACTAAAACAGGTCTAAAACCAGGTTTAAACCAAGACTAAACCAGGTCTAAACCAGGACTAAACCAGGTCTGAACCAGGACTAAACCAGGACTAAAACCAAGTTTAAACTAGATCTAAATTAGATCTAAACCAGGTCTAAAACCAGGTCTAAAACAGGTCTAAAATCAGGACTAAACCAGGACTAAAACAGGATTTAACAGGACTAAATCCTGCTGCGTGGACGTGTCTCTTCGTCTTCTATCAATAATATTTTTAATACAGTTCAGTAAAGACTGGACTTTTCATTGTCTTTTAGCAGATAAAACATCTTATGCTACGATATCCTGGTCTTTGCTTCTACAGCAAATCAAGTAATCCAAAGTATTCAGATTACATTACTCACCTTAAGTAATTTAATGGATTATGTTACAAACTACATTTTGGGGTATGTAATCTGTAATCTGTAGGGGATTACATTTTAAAAGTCACCTTCCCAACACTGGTTTTAGATCAGGTTTGTCAGACTCATTTTGTTCCGGGGGTCGTGTCCAACCGACTTTGATCCCAAAGTGTCCGGATCAGAAAACTCATGTCATATAAACCCCAAAAATAACAATAAGTTCAAATATTTGTGCAGAGAAACACAAATCTATTACAGAAATCTTTTTTAATTGATGAACTCTTTCTTTTACAAAATATTATAATATTATGAACAACCTGAAACTTTAAGAAAAATACAATTTCAACACAAAGTTTTAAAATGAACTTGTCTGTAAACAGGAATAAGTCAATTTTTGTTGTAAAATCCTGCACTCGGCTCCACTTTTCTCATGTTGGACATTTTTCTGATGAGGGTGTCACGGTCAACAGTCAAAACGATCGTCCTTTAAGAGCGTTTGGAAAGAGACAAGTCTTCATTTGTGCTGCTCTGGTGGGAGGGGCCACGTACAGAGACGCTGGAGACGCTGCTGCAATGTGATAAACACCACAGAAAATTAACAAGATTTTAATAGAAAATATAATTAAAATATTTGAGTAGAAAATCAGCCGAGGGCCAGATTAAAGGTCTTGGAGGGCCGGATCTGGCCCCCGGGTCGTATGTTTGACACCCCTGATCTATGACATCACAAGGTGTTTTTTGTGTGCGAGAAGAAGTCTAAATATGCAGGGCTGTTTGTGTGAATGAAACAAAACACAACCCGAAGTGTATTTTTAACAACAAAGATCAGAAAACAGCGTAATATTAATTTTGTTCATTTCTGTTTCTTTTTATGAGCAAAATTTGCAGATTCACATTTTTTTGTCCCCCTCTCAACAGTTGAGAATCTTCTTATTTCGACTGAACCTAAACATTTACCAAAATTCTGATTCATTAAAAGGCCTGTACCTGATTTTAATGTATTTTTGTGAAGATAAATGCTCTTTTCTTCAGTCATTGTTTGGTAAAAGCGACTAAATGTAAAACATAAATCACTTAATTTTACATAACACTTTCTCAGATAATGACTAATACAGAAATTCCTGACAGGGGCCGCCCTTTTTTTATCCAATCAGAAACTGCCCGACCAGACATTCTCTGTCATGGTGCATTTCAAAAAATCAAGACAAAATCAACATGTCCTAACATCATCATAACTGACCACGCCCTGCATCACAGTGTCTGCTGCCGGGGTGGAAACGCCAAAGAAAACTCATTTCATCAAATAATAATAATGATAATAAATCTTTATTTTTATTTCACTACAAACAAGGTTTAAAAAAGTTCTGTACAAGCAGCAAAGAACAATAAAAATACCATCCAGAAAACACAAAAACAGACAGCAGAGGTTTGAGCAAGTCTTTGTTTTGCAAGTTTCAAGATTTTGACCTCAAATCCGAGTCAAGTCCAAGTCGAGTCTCGAGTCACTGGCCCCTAAATCCAAGTCAAGTCCAAGTCGTCTGCTTTGAGCTTCAAGTCATTTCAAGTCTTTAAACCAAAGTACCAAATATAGCTTAGATTTTTGCCATTTACATGAGTTTTTAACTAAATTGTTCTTTAAAAAAAATCATAGTATATTTATATATGAATATTTATAGCAGGGTTGCCCAATACGTCGATCGCCAAGGTCGTGTGTGTAGATCGCCGTGTCTCGTCTCGGGACTCGATCGCGTTTGGACTCGGTCTTGTCTCTCACTCGAGGTCTGACACTCAACAAGTGTGATCATATTTCATTCCGGCCGCTGCTGTTGGTAATAAACTTGTAGCGGGTGCAGGAGCGTGTGGGGCGTCTCAGTGCAGCCTGTGCGCTCATTTGAAACCCGCGGAGACTCTACGGCGCATCACAAACACACACGCTCCCTATGCACGGCTCGTCTGCGACAGCGTGTGCCCTCGTGTACCAGCGTGCATCACAGGGCAGGTTCAACTTCCTAAACATCCTACCTGTCCACCTGCCTCACGTCAGCACACACAGGCTCCTTCCAGAATGCGCACAGATTAGAAGGACAAGACAAAACGCGAAGCAAAAACTGATCTAAATTTATGTTAGAGCACAGAGCCGACCTACAGAGCAGACAAATGCACACAAATACATCTGGGTTTGGTTTGGTAAATGTGCAGAGGCTGAATCCCACTGTAAAACTCGTACTAACCATGTGAACTCCAGTTAGGAACTTGAAAAAACAGGTTTAAAATCCTAATCGCTGTCTTCACTTTTTTCCGTTTTCTGTAAAGTGCTATTGAAAGTTCTCTTAAGTCCAGTACAGTTTACTTGACTTTGTAGTCGGTCGATCATTTTGACTTGGACATTTTATAAGTAGCTCACATGCTGGAAAAGTGTGGACACCCCTGATTTATAGAGTATATACAGTTGTAGAAATGTTAATTTTGTAGAAATACTATTTTTTTGCTTTTTAAATGTCTTGACAAGATCTTAGTGTGAATCATTACGCTCAGAATATTAAAAATTCAGATATAAAAGTGCTTCTCAAGTCACAAGCCTCAAGTCTGAGTCAAGTCCCACCTCATTGACCATCAAGTCCAAGTCGAGTCCCAAGTCTTAGTCCATTTTATCAAGTCAAGTCTCAAGTCCTAAAAATAGTAAATTAAGTCTGACTTCCAAGTCATGACTTGCAAGTTCCACCTCTGACAGACAATTATGCAAACAATTCAGTTTATTATAATGAATTATAATAAATACATTAATGAAATTGAATAAATAACTAAGGAATGAAATCAAACTAAAACCGGCGGCACGGTGGCTGAGTGTCTAGCACTCATGCCTCACAGCAAGAAGGTTCCGGGTTCGATCCCCTGGTCGCCCAGGGCCTTTCTGTGTGGAGTTTGCATGTTTCTCCCCGTGTCTGGATGAGTTTCCTCCGGTTTCCCCCATCAACCCAAAACATGCTCCAGGTCCAGAACAGTTGATAGTCAAGTTTAGTTAAATACAATCAATCAATGAACCTGTCCAGGGACGACAGGTGGAAATTAGCACTGATGCTACAACCTGATGTACAATGCATCTCTCCTGTCAAGGTTAATGCGAAAATTGTGCGCTGTCCCTGTCTCAAATAAATAAATAAATAAAGTTAAAGGAAGGACAACTGAAGACCAAATGCCTTTTAAGAAGTGATTTAAAAGATGATCCTGATGGTTCTCGTCTTCTTTCCTCAGGCAGGTCATTCCAAAACCTACAAATCTTTTCTTTTTTTGTCGATCTGAGTCTTTCCAGGTTGAAATTAGACGCAGAGATATTAAAGCTTTAAAAGAACAACTGCATGACTCTCTCCCAGACCGTTGTTTTTGTGTCATGGTGCAATTTCACAGTGGCAGAAAGACTGGACTAAATGGGCGTGGATAAAAATGTAAACTTAAACGCTGTTCCTCACTGATGGTTTGAATTTATTTTTAATTGACTTTATAGATTTAACTTTGTGTCTTCCAGCAGGAGACCCGGTACCAGCCGCCCCTGCTGCCCACCTCCTACCCCATCCAGAGCACCGAGGTGGTCCGGCACATCAACGGGGGCCTCCTCATCCCCAGCGAGTCCGGAGGGTCCCGGCAGAGCAGCATCATCAAGGCCCCCTTACCCCTGCCGCCCATGAGCAGCCCGCCGCCCTACCCCCCGGTCACCGACGACGAGGACGAGGTGGACGAGGGCCTGGGCGGACCCACCAACAGCCAGGACCCGCCCGAGGACCAGGACAGCGAGAACAGCTCCCAGGTGTCCTACCCCAACAGCAACGGCTCGCTACGGCCCAAAATACGACCATTGACTCCAATCGTGAGCCCCCACGCCTCGCTCATTCACAAAGCGCAGATCGTCTAGTTGGCGCACCGACCGGAATGTTAAGAAACGGAATTTTTAAGAACATTTTCTTTAAATATTTGTGTCTTTTTTGTTTGTTTTGATAACGGATAAACCCGCATGAGACGTTTGAATGTGGAATTTACTTTTTTTTTTTTTTCATTTTTTTTGAGGGGTTCTCGACAAGGTGACCCACTTTCCCCCGTCAACTTTCAACCCGCACAATTGCCTCATCCTCCAGCTCGCTACTCCTGACCACGAACCTTGCTCCAGATTTAAAAATGGGTCTTTGGGTGCTTCGCTGCGGTCGCCCACTGCGAAACTGAAGCGTTTACGTCAACAATTAAGCTCATTAAAACGACGCTGACTTACGCTGCGAGCAAATCCGGGGAAAGTGCCTGAACGTCGCAAAACCTCAAGATCCCTCAATGAATTTTTATCGCCTTTGTAAACAAACGGAATTACTTTAACGCAAGTGCCTCAAACAAACTTCCAGGCGTGTTTTCAAAGCTGAAAGTCCAAATACCGCAACGCTGAGAGAGCTTTTTTTTTTTTTTTTTACGGCTTCTCTTGCGTTATTTACCCAGCGTGGGAACGGAGGAGACGTTTCCGGGTTGACAGATGAAACTCTAGATGTTTGGCAGGAGGAGACGATGCCGCGACATGTTCTGTATTTTTTTTTTTTTTTTTTTTTTTTTTAAAGCAAACTCTTCTGTCATCGCGTCGCAGAAAGTGCCTCATAAGAAAGTTGCAACACTTCACCGCATCTGTGACGTGAAGACGAATCTGCGGTTGCCCTTTTTCACACACACACACACACACACACACACACACACACACTGGTTTTTGGGATCGTTTCCAAACTGCCACGCCTCATACCTCCATAATGTCCCCGCGACTGCGCCCAGGGCAGAAGGAGATAATGAGAAGTTTTCAATAGACTGAGCACTAAACAGCAATGGACTTGAGAGCTGAATGTGCCACTTTGAAACCTAGAATAACACGGATTATGGACGACAATGAGTTATGATGTTCTGTGTTCGGCGCGGAATAGAACGTGGACGCATTGTTTCCACGCTCTCGAGTTGAATTTTTTTTAGATTTTATTTTGAAAGCTTTAATTGTGTATAGTAGTATTTTACATTATTTGCTTTGCCGATGGGAGCTATGTCAATGTTCTTTAGACCAGGGATCCACAAACACCCGTCTGAGGCCCCAAAGAATAAAACTTTTACCGTATTTTTTGGACTATAAGGTGCAATATCGTTAACGTTGAATTCTCCATGCATAAAGTTACGTTTACACTGAAACGAATCATCGTATCGGAAACGATCTGCGTCCAGACACGTCGTTTCTGTGTCCGCGATTCTTCCCGATCCACATATTTGTTTACGTTTTACAGAAATGAAACTTAAAACCACAGGGCGAATTTGCATAAACTGAAGGGTGAGGTATAGTTCTGCGTCGACTCAACGCGCTCTGCCGCCGTCGCCTCGTCGCCGTCGTTTTTGATTTATGGATCTGCGTCGCGGTCTGTGCACCGCGAAGTAATTCACTGCCAAAACACTAGGGGGCGACGATCTCTGTCCATTCATATATACGTGTGTCTGTGTGTGTGACCCGCAGACGTATAATCTCTAAAAGTTTAACATGAACCATCTCTAACACGATAAAAGTACAGAACAAACTCACCGTTAGTACAGTGTGACTCTGTCACAGAAAGACACTCATATTCCACTGAGTCGTGTCCTTTTTAAGTCCGACAGAAGCTGAACCTCGAAACCAGGAGCTGTTTTATGGGCGCTTAGTTTATGTAAGTTGCCATGCAGTTTTAAGTTTCGTTTCTGTAAAATGTAAACACATGTGCACAAACCTGCATTAAACAATTTTTTTCTCAATATAAACTGAAAGAAAGAAAAGCCGACAGGAAATGTCTGTAGAGCGATGGTACGGACGACCAATCACAGTCTGCGTCGCTTCCCCTGCTGTCTGCGGCGTTTTGACGCGTAGTTAGAAAATTTTGGAGGTGCATGTTTGTCGACGCAGATTCTCTGTGTAGGGGGACACGTCAACACTGACTCTCTGCGTCATGACGCAGATGATTGGACGCTGGACCGTAAATTGACCTTGAGCGCTCAAAAAACAAACAGCTCCTGATGCGGTTCAGCTTCTGTCGGACTTAAAAAGGACACGACTCATATAATATGATAGATATATGTAATATGAGTGTTCTGTCTGTGACAGAGGGGTGTTCTGCTGATGGTGAGTCTGTTCTGTGTTTCTGTCGTGTTGGTTCATGTTAAACTTTGCACAGATTACACGTCTGCAGGTCGAACACACAGACACACGTTTATATGAACGGACAGATATTCTGTCTCTTACTGTTTTGTCGGTGAATGACTTCGCGATGCACAGACCGACATCAGAGTATCAGTGTTTTCAGGCGTCCACACAGTCAAGGATCAGATCTGTACTCACATGAATTCGTGGGAGCTGGAGGCACCAGAGTAGTTTTCCGTCAGATTAGTGTGAACGAACATCCACAACAGAAAACGACTCCAATAGGAACTAGTGCGGACGAGGTCTAAGGGGCATTAAGCAAAACAAACGGACGACACTTGAGACTGACCCTTAGTCCAGACGTCCATGATCCATCGGCAGAAATATACACTGCATAAAAATGTGTTTAATGCAGCTTTGCGCACATTTGTTTAAGTTTTACAGAAGCAAAACTTAAAACCATTTGCATAAACTATAAGCTCTGAAAAAAACGGCTCGCTCCTTTACTCCGCGAGGCTCCTGACTTCGGTCGCCGTAATTCTCCGACAATCCATCAAGCAACTTAGTAGTTTAACAAAGTCGTATTAAAACATTTTGACAGATTTTTGAGCGACGTGCACCACAGAAAATCAGTTCAAGGTCAGTAAACACAACCAGAATTAATACATAAGGATCACCGTCGATTTTTGAGAAAATTAAAAGATTTTAAGTGTGCCTTATAGTCCAAAAAATACGGTAATCTACCACCAACTTTACTCTGAAAATGTGGTGCAAATTAACCTAAAAATAGAGCAAATTAAATGATTATTAATGCATTTTTTTCAAACTATTAGAGCATTTTGTGTTGTTATTGTCCCTCTCCATGGTCCCTGAAAAAATCCTCTGTTTATTAGCAATCCTTTAAAAAAAAAGTTTGGTGACCGTTATTTTAGACCATATAACAATTTTTTTAAAAGCTGATTCCTTCTGAAAGTGAAAAAAAAAAAAAATTTAATTTATGTTCTAGACTTTCTTCTATTTACAAAATCGGATGCTTTCATTGTCTTTTTTTTTTTAGAATTTTTTTAAGAATTTGATTGTATCGTGAGGCTTAGTATCTTATAATTTTTTGTGCACGTCTTACAACAAAATAAATTTTTCCCAGAATAAAAAAAAGAAGTAAACAATCTGGAAAAATAAAAGAAAATCGCAAATGAAGCGTAGATTTAAAGGTGCGCTGTGTAACTTTCCGGGCGGAGGGTTCGTCACCATGGAGATGTTGCTTTGCTTTGCCTGGAATTTTTCACAGTATGATATTAAACTTACATATTTCCATGGAGACGAGGAATAAGTCCATTTACAGGTCAGGTTTGTGGAGAGGTGAGCCCACGTACAGTATTTTTACAGACTTTTCTTCTAATTTATTGTGAAAAACACTTGATAATGAAATAATAAGCCAGTTTAATGCCGTACTGTGGGACATTTTAACAAAAGCAATGTCCCTGGCAGATCTCCATGGACACAACCAGGTGCTGGACTCTTACCGGGAAAGTTACAGAGTGCAGCTTTAAACGTGTGTTGGGCTGCTACAGTTACTTTGTTGAAATAAAAGGATTCCACGGCGGGATTTTCCTCTTTTCACATTTTGGGCTAAACCAGGACTAAACCAGGACTAAACCAGGTCTAAACCAGGTCTAAACCAGGTCCAAACCAGGACTAATCCAGGTCCAAACCAGGACTAAACCAGGTCTAAACCAGGACCAAACCAGGACCAAACCAGGTCTAAACCAGGTCTAAACCAGGTCTAAACCAGGACTAAACCAGGACTAAACCAGGTCCAAACCAGGACTAAACCAGGTCTAAACCAGGACTAAACCAGGACTAAACCAGGTCTAAACCAGGTCTAAACCAGGTCTAAACCAGGACTAAACCAAGGACTAAAACCAGGTCTAAACCAGGTCTAAACCATGCCGTGTGGACCGTGTCTTTTCGTCTTCTATCAATAATATTTTTAATTTGTTTAAGTAAAGACTGTGTTTTTTTTATTTTCTTTTATCAGACAAACCTTCTTATGTTACAATTTCCTCGTCTTTGTTTCTCTACAGTAAATCAAATAATCCAAAGTATTCAGATTACTTTACTCACTTTAAGTAATTTAATGAATTACGTTACAAACTACATTTTGGGGTATGTAATCTGTAATCTGTAGGGGATTACATTTTAAAATTTCTGGTTTTGTGACGTAAATGTGAACAGAGAAAGTTTTAAGCCACAACCAAGTCAGTTTACATCGCTCTCAGTTTTGTTTTTTATTTTATTTTATTTGCATGTCCAAGTTATTTTACATAAATTTCTCTGTTCTAGGAAATTTATCACAAAAAAAAAACAAAAAAACACATTGTCAGATCTTTAATTAGAGTTTATTTTTGTAGAATTTTTATCACGAGTCACCGAAAACCCCAGAACACACGTATCATTTTTGGTAATGAAGTATTAATAGTTTATTTTGTGGCTGCGTCTGCGTGGGCCGAGCGTGGGCCGAGCATGTTACGACACAGACGAGCCCGACAGGTTTGACTTCATTCAGGCAGTATTCAGAGTAAACGGCGCCCCCCGGTGGGCTCTGCAGTAACAGCGTTTTTGTGCCGCTCCACTGTGATGACATTTGATCGTTTGTGCGTCTGGATTTTGTGATTTGTGTCGCGAGTCTGTGTGAATATTTTGTACTGGTGGATGGAAATAAATGTGTTTCCTTAAATAAAAGGACTTGTTTTGTTTTTTCTTACAGTGGCTCAGTTGGTCGAGCGTTTGTCCTCTGATCAGAAGGTTGGAGGTTTGATTTCAGCTCCCGCAGATGAGTGCTGTTGTTGTGTCCTTGGGCAAGACACTTAACTGTCTGTCTGTCCGTGTGCACTGGAGTGTGAACGTGTGAGCGAATCTGGTTCAGTAAAATCTGGGCTTTTTATTTTCTTTTATCAGACAAAACATCTTAAGTTACGATTTCCTCGTCTTTGCTTCTCCACAGCAAATCAAGTAATCCAAAGTATCCAGATTACATTACTCACCTCAAGTAAATTAACGGATACCCAGGTACTCGGATACAGATACCCAGGTACTCAGATACCCAGGTACTTACTCGGATACCCAGGTACTCGGATACAGATAGGATACCCAGGTACTTACTCAGATACCCAGGTACTAGATACAGATACCCAGGTACTCAGATACCCAGGTACTTACTCGGATACCCAGGTACTCGGATACAGATACCCAGGTACTCGGATACCCAGGTACTTACTCGGATACCCAGGTACTCGGATACAGATACCCAGGTACTCGGATACCCAGGTACTTACTCGGATACCCAAGTACTCGGATACAGATACCCAGGTACTCGGATACCCAGGTACTTACTCGGATACCCAGGTACTCGGATACAGATACCCAGGTACTCGGATACCCAGGTACTTACTCGGATACCCAGGTACTCGGATACAGATACCCAGGTACTTACTCGGATACACAGGTACTCGGATACCAAGGTACTTAAAAAAAAATAAAAAAATAAATTAAAAATACAAAATAAAATTAAAATAAAAAAATACCCAGGTAAATGGTCACATTTTTCTATAGTGCTTGTCCACCTTCAAGGCTCAAAGTGCTTTACAACAAGGAACCACTCACCCATTCACACACCAGTGCGCACAGACACTTTGGACAAGGTGGGTTAAGTGTCTTGCCCAAGGACACAACGGCAGCATTCATCTGTGGGAGCTGGAATCACACCAGTGGATCAGTGGATCTGAACACTTAACCACAGGTTGAGTTTATGTCGAGAGCTGGAATCAAACTGACGACCCTCAGATCAGCGGGCGAACGCTCTACTAACTGAGCTACTGCCGCCCATAGTACTCGGATACAGATACCCAGGTACTTGAAAAAATTAAAATAAAAACAAAAATTAAAAATACCCAGGTACTCGGATACCCAGGTACTTACTCGGATACCCAGGTACTCAGATACAGATACCCAGGTACTCGGATACCCAGGTACTTACTCGGATACCCAGGTACTCAGATACAGATACCCAGGTACTCGGATACCCAGGTACTCGGATACAGATACCCAGGTACTCAGATACCCAGGTACTTACTCAGATACCCAGGTACTCGGATACAGATACCCAGGTACTCGGATACCCAGGTACTTACTCGGATACCCAGGTACTCGGATACAGATACCCAGGTACTCGGATACCCAGGTACTTACTCGGATACCCAGGTACTCGGATACAGATACCCAGGTACTACTACGGATTACCCAGGTACTTACTCGGGATACCAGGTACTCGGCTACAGATACCCGGGATACTCGGATACCCAGGTACTTACTCGGATACCCAGGGTACTCGGATACAGATACCAGGTACTCGGATACCCACGGTACTTACTCGGATACCCAGGTACTCGGATACCCAGGGTACTTACTCGGATACCCAGGTACTTACTCGGATACACAGGTACTCGGATACCCAGGTACTTCAAAAATTAAAATTACACATACTCGGATACTTTTAACTACTGTCCCCACAGATTCGGATACAGATACACACGTACTCGGATACAGATACACACGTACTCGGATACAGATACACACGTACTCGGATACAGATAGATCCAGAATCAGATGAGTCTTGCCTAAAAACACAAGAGTAGTTAGTTAGTTTTCTTGTGAGTGGCGCCCCCCTGTGGCTCTTCTTACTCCCAACCGTCTCTCATCCATGAAGTGAAAAGGCTGAGTTCTGCTGAGCTCCTGGGATCTGACAGGATTAGACTTTGACGTGTGTGGATACAGCCACAAAATGGATGGAAATCAGATATAAAACCTAAAGATTAATTACACTTTTTGATTTATTGTAAATTAAGAACCTACAATACATTAAGTACATTCAATACATCATCACTCACTGTCTGTGATTGGCTGGACCGTTGCCTTGTGAAAATATATGGACTCTAAAAACACAGAGGAGCTAAAAGTGGATTAAAGCTGGATGGGGTCAAGAGGTGAAACTAAACTAAACTAAAATAAACAAACGTACAAAACGCAGCTCCAGCCAAAGGGAGAACAAAACAACAGAAGTCACGGTTTAAAGCTCAGATCAGTGCGTCTTAAACCACTCATCTGTTTATTCCATGATTCATTTAAACACAAAATCGAAAAACTGAAAAAACAAATCGTTATGTTTTTTCATTTTGGTTTTGGAGACAAATAATGAAGGAAATTGTTTTTTTTTTTCTTGTTTTTGGTTTTATTTTGAAAAACACAAACGAATGACACACGGATTTCAAGAATAAACCAAAAAACTCATCGGGCTTCACAAATGGATTAATTATTTATCATCAAGAGATACATATTTTTTTTCCACAACACACAGAAAAAACACTTAAACACAACGGATTCCAGGCACTCCAAAAAAGTAGAAAAAGTAAAAAATCGCACAAGGAAAAATATAGTTAAAAGGCCTTTATTTGAACGGCCAAAGTCAACATGTTTCTTCATGCTTTGGCCATTCAAATAAAGGCCTTTTAACTATATTTTTCCTTGTGCAATTTTTCACTTTTTCTACTTTTTTGGAGTGCCCGGAATCCGTTGTGTTTAAGTTTTGATCCTTTTTTCCAACAGCGCCCTCTACCTGCTCCCACTGATTGGAACACCTGCAGCAAATAGCCACATTTTTGTTCTTTCTCCACAGAAAAACACCTCTGAACACTTTATATTTGTGTGAAAAATCCCTCAGTCGTCCAGGTGGATTCCACGGCAAAGGAGAAATTCAATTTGTCGACTGGACAAAAGTTTATTTGGTTGATTACGTTTTGCAGCTCATCTAAGCTGCTTCTTCAAAGAGAATCAGAACCCAGGAGAAAGTGGGTAACTACTCCTTACACGGCTGGTGTTTCTGAAAAACTACAGAAGATTTTCAGACATGAAATCACAGTTTATTTCAAACCTACAAACACTTTAAGACAGAAACTGGTCCAGCCAAAAGACAAAACACAAAGAAATGTGGTCTACTCCATTCAGTGCAGTGAAGACTAAACTAAACCACCATTTCACAAGATGATGAACCAACACAGACGAGAGAGCAACACAGGACCACAGTCCGATGTACATCTCCACCTAGAAGGACCTCAGTCTGTTTTACATCTCTACCTAAAAGCCACGGGTTTCAGAGTAGTTTCAGTGTAGTTAGCTCCTCCCTGCAGACAGATATAAGGAAGTGTCACCAGAGTCTGACCAGAACTGAAGAAACAGTTTGGTTGAAGACGTTTCTCAGCTCATCCAAACGAACTTTTGTCCAGTCGACAAGCTGAATTTTCTCCTCGCCTTCACTGAAATAACTTGAAACTGAGAAAAGCAATAATAAATAAAAAATCTGTGACAAATAACCAATGAAAATCAGACACTGTTTTTGAATAGTTGTTCAACAGATAAAAAAAAACAAAAACTAATGAAACTGGCCAGGACAAAAATGGTACCTCTAGAAAATAAAATAAACTAAAACATTTGTCTGGAGGAGGAACTCCACAAACCTGAGTCAAATAAAACATTTTGCTCACAATAAATGTTCCAGAAACCGTTTGTTCACAGAATTTGGATCAAAAGTTTGTGCAACAAAATATAAAGTAAAGGGAACCCTCATTTTTGTCCAGGCCAGTTTCATTATTTTGTTTTAGTTTTTTCTAATAATTCTGTTGAACCGCAGGTGAAAAGCAATGTTTGATTTTCGTTGGACAATTTTCAGTAAATTTTTATTTATTATTACTTTTCTCAGTTTCAAGTTATTGATTTTTCTTTCATTGTCAACAATTTTATCCACGACAGTTTTTCTGCAGCTTCCCAGACAAATGTTAAGTGAATAAATGCAGTCTGCAGTTTGGGCAGATGGACACCAGGGGGCGCTGCTGCACTCTGAAAATCCTCTTCTGTTCTTAGTCTGTGTACATCTCCAAAACTGAAGTAGTAAAAACAGAAAAAAGAGGAAGTCGTCACAAAAACAAAACCGTAAAGAGAAGCTTTCCCCAGAGCCACAAAACACGAGGCTTTTTCTCAACTTTCTATGAATTATAATGTAAAGCTTCCTGTTTTTTTCTCTGTGTGGATGAAGTACTCAGTTTTGTTACATAACTAAAAGTACAGATACAAGGAGAGATTACTCAAGTGAAAGTATCACATGAAAAAAATCTACTTTACAAGTATTAAAATGTATTAAAGTATCTGTAAATGCAGGTTTTTCGCTTTGCAAATAAATGAAACTGCACTGACATTTGTGAATCGAGTGATATTTTCTTTTGAGTCGAGAAATGTTTTTGTGACTGTTCTTACATTTATTTGTACGTCATGAATATTTATTATAATTATTGTCATGCCTCTGCCTGTGACCTGACCCTGTGTTTTTCCAAGTCAAGCCGAGTCAGTTTTCCAAGGAAGTTGCCTAGAGACACGTGTGACACGCCCTTTTTCCTGGGACGTCACTCACTTTGTCTTCTTCTTCCCTCCTCCTCCTCAGCTGACAGACGTAAAGCGTGAAGAGACAATTCTCCACAATGTACCGAAGATGAAGTGTGTGTTTTCTTCCCAAAGACGTAAATCCGTTGGCGTCTCTGTCCAATCAGAACCTTCCCGACCCGCAGACGCTCAGACACATTAAATAAAAAACATTTAACCAGTTTAACACGGAAACACCAACTCAGAATTATTTCCATACAAACCTGAAGGAGAATATTTGAATTTAGAACCATTTCATTCAGAACAGTTCATTTGGAATTAAAAAACATCAGTAAACGTGGCCACTAGAGACAGTCTAGGTGTAGACGGAGTTACTGAAGGAGACTGAGGGCGTCTGCAGGAGCTCCTCTGCTGTCAGGAGGAACCTCTTCAGGGACGTTCTGCAAACATGATGAACACAGTGTTGTAAAGACAACTGCATTCTTTTACAATCATTTTGAATAAACAGCTTTAATGTGAACTGAAGAATCCTCACCTCCAGTACCTGAGCAGATCCTGGAGTCTGGGCAGATTCTGTGTGAACATAGAAACACATGAGTCCGGTCAAGTGGTAACGGAGGGAAACAGGGTCAGATTTTTGACATTCAAATGTCTCTTATTCAGAAACTAGAGGAACTATTGAAATAAGTAAAGTATCAGAATGTAGGAAAGAGTTACACTCCAACAGGGTCAAGTTAAACCTGTGAGATTCTTTCAAGTTGTTGACAAAAAATTAAAAAAACTCATGTTGGTAACGGAGGGAATGAAATATGCAGCACTTTTTGGGCAATAAATCCAAACAGTGATAACTCTTGGTTCTCACTTACATATCCTTAACAAACTGGTTTGAATATTTGCTTCATATAGTTTTCTACCATATGGTACAAGATTAGGTTGAAAAACCTCTTACTTTTTGACTCATGAGATTTTTTATTAAGAAAGGTCATGGTAACGGAGGGAAAAGTAACGGAGAGAAAATTGTACAAACAAGTAGAAGGTGCAGGATTTTACATCATTTGTCAGTTTTTTTCTTCCGAATACTTTATTACTTCAAAATGAAAGGAAACTATTTCTATAAAATATGTCAGTTCTTCCAAGCAAATTTTTATCATTTTAAATACTTTTTTGAAAAATCATGTACCTTCATCAACAGTTCAAAGATGGAATAACACAAGATATGATGAAATACATCCATTTATTTACATGATTTTTGGGTCTTTGAAATTTGGGAAATAATTTTTGTTCCATGTTTCATACATGGTCTGTTTAAAACATATGGAACTTTAGAACCAAAAATGGTCCAGAAAAAAGGTCAACAGTTTGATAAACTAGAGTACATATGTATCTGTTCAATACATTTTTATATCAGACGCATTAACTTGAATTTTTGGCCTTGATGTTTACTTCTGCTTGACTCACAGATAGTTCGATGAGGTTCATTTGGTCTTCTGATAATTTATGTTATTAGGTTCTTTTTTCAGACCAAAGGGTTGTTTTCATACCTGACAGTTTCAACTGCTCACTAGTGATCTTCATCAGAGTGGTCACGTGATGTTTTTTTTTTTTACTCTCACTCACCTGGGAGACTGTCCTGAGGAACTGGGACTGCAGGTGGCGCTGTCGTCCTGCCTCCACCAGTAGGAAGATAAGCACCAAAACCTGTTTAAATCAACTAACCGGACACGTCACAGTAACATCACGTGACTGAGGAAGACACTAGTGAGCAGAACAAACGGTCAGGTATGAAAACAAACTCTTGGTCTGAGAAAAGAACCTAATAACAAACAAACACAGAGTTATAAAGACTTCTAACATGTTCCATTTGTTACTATGATCCACTCCTGGATGAATAAATATGTCTGTTTCACTTTATTGAGTATAAACTTGCACTGTGCTGTGTTTGCAGGAGTCTGACCTGGTGCTGAGCTGTTTCTCTTTCTCCAGTACAGGACGAGTGTCAGTGACAGGATGAGCAGAGCGCTCAGGCTCAGGCCGACGTACAGCGCCACATCTGCAACAACAACAACAACTCACATCACATCAAATGATTTCTCCAGGTCACATTTAGAACATTTACAAAGTGTTTTAAGAGGTGGACTGACACACAAAAGGAGAAAAGTCACAGTTCACATGACTTATGTCCCTGTAGAACATGTTGTCTTAGTATTTGACTGTCCTTCAGTGTCTCTGATCCCTCGATTGTGCAGGTTCCTGTGGTTTTAATTTCATATTTAAACAGACTTTGGTCCTCAGAAATTGAATTTGTCGACTGGACAAAAGTTTATTTGGTTGATTACAGTTCGCAGCTCATCCAAGCTGAGAATCAGAACCCAGGAGAAAGGTGTAACTGTTCCTTACATGGCTGGTGTTTCTGAAAAAATACAGAAGATTTTTAGACAACATGAAATCCCAGTGTATTTCAAGCCTACAAACACTAAGACAGAAACTGGTCCACACAAACGACAAAAACACCGACACAAAGAAATGTGGTCTACTCCATTCAGTGTAGTGAAGAGTGCAGTGACACTGGAGAAACTAAACAGACACTTCACAAGACGATGAACCAACACAGACGAGAGCAGCACAGGACCTCAGTCTGCTGTACATCTCCACCTAAAAGGACGGGAGCAGCTCCGTGGGCTACAACTGTCACATTTCGGCATCGGTCTTGTGGTCCGCAGAGGCTAGTTCAAAGGCTGTGACGTGATCGCGACGTCATCGTTTTCCAAAAGCTACGGTTTGTTTGTCCACATGACAACACAACGCCGGCGTGCTCAGATTTCTCCACCCTGGAACCCGTTCTCAAAACGCACTGTTTTCGTCCAAAATGCCGACTCCGTGTGGACGAAAGGAATACAAACTTCACTGTTTCGACCAAAAAACTTTGTGTGGACGGGCCTCGGTGCAGTTCAATAGCCGAGCTACAAACAGAAACTGTAAACAAGTGTGTGGTAGTTTCAGAGTAGTTTCAGAGTAGTTTCAGAGTAGTTTCAGAGTAGTTTCAGAGTAGTTTCAGAGTAGTTATCTCCTCCTTCAGGCAGACATAAGGAAGTGTCCACCAGCATCTGACCAGAACTGAAGAAGCTTGGATGAGCTGAGAAACGTCTTTGACCAAAATAAACTCCAGTTGACAAATTGAATTTCTCCTGCAGGTGCAGGACTGGTACCACAGGACACAACTGATGTCGTCAACATTCAGCATGAACATGAGCTGCACTGCTCTGTCTGAAGTTCTGTCACTCCAGTCAGACTGTAGAATCTTTTAGCCTTAACCAGCAGTTTTTCAGGCGTTTGCTTTTGTTGTTTTGTAGTTTGTGAGTAAACTGTGTACCAGACGATGAGGTGTGGTCCTGCTGAGCTTCAGATGCTCTGAGCTCCTCGGCGTCTCCAAGAGCAGATCTGGAACTCTGAGCTGGAGACAAAAAACATGAGAATTATACAAAGATGTTCATGGTTTGTGCTTGTTTTTTATTGGCATTGTGTGTCCTGTTTTCTGGTCACACTCACACACACCACACACACTCACGTCACACGTCACACACTTCACACACACTCACACACACACACACACACACACTCACCTATTACCAGATAATAAAAGTGTAATGAATGTGTAATAATTGTAACTAATAACCGTGTAATAACTGTTATGACTACTATGTGTAATTAGCAAGGTTGAATATCAGAAGATCCTAAGTAAGGCTACTGGAGGGCAGGGGCAGTAAACTGAGACATGGGATTAGTTGAAAAATGAATAATGTGTGTTATACAGGGAAAAGGTGAGATAACAAAATATACAACAGCTGCAGCGAACAAAAATCAAGCAACTCAATCAATTCAATGTCCTTGTGAACCGGGTCTGTTTGCCCAGGGTGGAAAACGGAGTCCAAGCTACTTCAGAGTCCAGTATTAATTATTTTGAGGGGGTATGATGTCCATTAAGCGCAGTTGATTGTACAGTCAAGCAGTGGAGGTAGCTGGAGGAGACAGAGGACAGGTGGTTCGCTTCCTACCAGACCGAAACTCTCAAAAGGACAGTTCCTCGCTCGCCATCAAATTAAACCCAAGTTTGGGCACGTGGCCTGTGTGCACATTAAGGCAGGCCTCTTAGAACATAATGTTTACAGTTAGCATTAGCATTAACATTACAAGAGTTCATAAATCACAATCTGTGACAAGACAAACCGATCACTTGGAGCACATGTTAGCATTAGCATGCTAGCTGTTAGCATGCTAATGCTAAGCTAACTAGCATTGGCATGGGCTACACGAGGCCCTGACAAAATGTCTGACCTTCGCATTAGCATTAGCATGCTAGCCCTAGCATTAGCACCACCATGAAAAGCCAACAAGAACAAAGTCATTAAATAAATCAATAAATTGGTTTCAGTTCTAATTTACCAGTTCAGTTTTGTTTCAGTGTATTGAAAGCACACGTGACAATGTCGCACAACAGCTCTGGTTGTAAAAAGGTGTGAATGGTGAAGTTAAAAATGGGAAACATGAGAATTTGAAATGAAAAAGTGTCGATGTTCTGACCTTCAGGCTCTGTCCCCTGATCCTCTCCCACAACTAACGAGAGACAAGACAGGGACCTTATTTACTCTGACTGGTGACGTGTGATTGGATAATTGGTGAAGTGGGCGGGGTGATGGGTGGTGACAAGTCATGTGGAGAGGGGGAAAACCTGGGTTGGATCTGGATTAGGGGATTGAATTCTACCCTGGTTACACACACAAACACACCCACATCACACATACACACACACACACACACACACACACACACATTCACACACAAACACACCACATTACACACATACACACACACACACACACACACACACACACTACACATACACACACACACATTACACATACACACACACACACCCACACACACACACACACACACACACACACACACACACACACACATTACACATACACACACAAACACACATATTACACACACATTACACACACACTCACACAAATTACACACACACACATTACACACACATTACACACACACATTACACAGACACACACACATTACACACACACACACAAATTACACACACACATTACACACACATTACACACACACACACTGCACACTACACACACACACACACACACACATACACATTACACACACATTACACACATACATTACACACACACACACATTACAAACACACACACAAATTACACACACACATTACACACACACACACATTACATACACATTACACACACATTACACACACATTACACACATACATTACACACACACACAACATTACACACACACATTACACACACATTACACACACACTACACACACATTACACACACACACACACATTACACACACACACACACACACACACACATTACACACACACACATTACACACACACACACACACTACACACACATTACACACACACATTACACACACACACACACATTACACACACACACACACACACACATTACACACACACACACACACACATTACACACATTACACACACACACACACACACACACATTACACACACACATTACACACACATACACACACACACACACACACACACACATTACACACACACATTACACACACACACATTACACACACACACACACACACACACACACACACACACACACACACACACATCACACACACATTACACACGACCAAAATTTACCACTGGTGACGTAAACTGCCTCTTTTTTGTTTTCTCTCTCTTGCCTCTCAGGGCTTCCGTACTTTTACTTGAGTCATTTTTTGAGTGACTACTTTGTGCTTTTACTTGAGTAAGACGATTTTAAAGTAACACTGCTCTGCTTTGGCTGTGACTTCTCTACCCACGTCTGAACACGACATAAACAGAGGAAACCAAACTTACCAAGAAGCAGCAGTGAGACGGTGTGGAGCCTCATGTTCACACTTTCATTTGACAGTAAATCAGGTCTGTGTCTCTCGAGCTCCTGTCTTAAATATCTGTCCGCACAAAAGTAAAAACAATCTTCTTCCTTCCTCTTTTTTGCACTCGGACTTTTCTCGAAGGCAACCCCACCCCCTGTCAACTCGACTGAACCCAACAGAATATTTTCCCTTAAAAAATTGTTTGGGAAAATACAGTAGCATTAAAAAAGTAGTAGTAATAGTTCTAAGAGGCACTCAAAGTCGACTTACAACAAAAGATCATGAAGAGCAGGGGCCCGAGAACAGACCCCTGGGGAACACCATCCTCGGGTTAGGTGTTACGACCCAGCTCGTTGGGGTCAGGGAAGTAACAAACAAACCAAGATGTTAATTGGAATAAATTAAATAAGGTTTAATTAACAGGGTTGTAACAGGTAAATTAACAAAATGGACAAAAATGTATCGAATTTTCCGCACTATATGTTTTTAACTGATCGATTCCAGTTGTCATTTTTGGGAGAACACGCTTAATGGTTTTTTGAAGATTCCTAACAATACAGCACACGGAAACAAACACGTCAGATCATTTCCAGCTCTAATAAACTTACAGGAGGCTCCCAACAAATGTGGAGAATCTGCAGAGATACTATCAGTGAACAGAGAAGGATCTGCAATCACCTCTGTCAGATTCTGGACGCACCAGGTCGTCTCAGTCGAGTCAGACGGATCTGGACGAGACCTGGAGGACCAGACGACGGTGCGACGACTTTGTGGAAGGAGGAGCTGAAGAAAATGCGTGGCGTGAAAACTTCCGTACGTATTCAACACACTTCAGCGTCACCGTATGCACGCAGATTTCCTCCCGTATTTTTGGACAGAAATAGACTTTCCCAATCCAGTTTTCAAGGGAAAATATTCTGTTTGGTTCAGTCGAGGCCAGGGGGTGGGGTTGCCTTCAAGAAGAGTCCGAGTGTGAAAAAGAGGAAGGAAGAAGATTGTTTTTACTTTCGTGCGGACAGATATTTAAGACTCTGGAGACACACACGTGATCTGATTTACTGTCAAATGAAAGTGTGAACATGAGGCTCCACACCGTCTCACTGCTGCTTCTTGGTAAGTTTCCTCTCGTCTGTTTATGTCGTGTTCAGAGGAGGGTGGAGAAGTCACAGCCAGAGCAGAGCAGTGTTACTTTAAAATCATCTTACTCAAGTAAAAGTACGGAAGCACTGAGAAGCAAGAGAGAGAAAACAAAAAAGGGGCAGGTCATTTGGGCTCTATTTTCTAAGTGTTTTTTTTTTTTTTTTTACCAATTAAAAAAAAAAAAAAAAAAAAAAAAATCTAAAAAAAACCTACAATCTACATTTTTTTCTACTATTTTTTTTTTTTTTTAAACATTTTTTCTCTTGTGTTTTTTTTTTTTTTTTGTCACTGTTGATGTGGTTGATGAAAAAAAAAAAGCACAAAATAGTCACTCAAAAATGACTCAAGTAAAAGTACGGAAGCCCAGAGAGGCAAGAGAGAGAGAGAAAAAAAAGAGGCAAGTCATTTGGGCTCTATTTTCTAAGTGTTTTTTTTTTTTTTTTTTTTTAACCAATTCAAAAAAAAAAAAAAAAAAAAAAAATCTAAAAAATACTACAATCTACATTTTTTTTTCTACATTTAAAAAAAAAAATTTCTCTTGTGTTTTTTTTTTTTTTTTTAGTCACTGTTGATGTGGCTGATGAAAAAACAAAAAAGAGGCAGGTCATTTGGGCCCTATTTTCTAGGTGTTTTTTTTTTCACCAACTCAAAAAATAAATAATTTAAATTTTTTTTCAAAAAAAAAAAAAAAAAAAAAAAAAATTAAACTACAATCTACATTTTTTCTACAATTTTTTTTCAAATTATTATTATTTTTTTCTCATGTGTTTTTTTTTGTCACTGTTGATGTGGCTGATGAAGAAAAAAGCACAAAATAGTCAAGTCTAAAACTAAATGTTTTAGACCTGGTTTAGTCCTTGTTTAGTCCTGATTTAGACCTGGTTTTAGACCTGGTTTAGACCTGGTTTAGACCTTGTTTAGATCTGGTTTTAGTCCTGGTTTAGATCTGGTTTGGACCTGGTTTTGACCTTGTTTAGACTTGGTTTTAGACCTGGTTTGGAATCTGGTTTTAGACATGGAAAATACTGCCGTGTAATCCATTTATTTCAACCAAGTAACTGTAATCCAATTACCACTCACTGAAACAGTAACTGTAACCGAATACAGTTACTCATCAATTTGTACTCTGATTACATAACTCCGGTACATGTAATCTGTTACTCCCCAACACTGAAACCAGTCTTTGTTTCTCTACAGCAAATCAAGTAATCCAAAGTATTCAGATTACATTACTCACTTTAAGTAATTAAATGGATTCTGTTACAAACTACATTCTGGTGTGTGTAATCTGTAATCTGTAGGGGATTACATTTTAAAAGTCACCTTCCCAACGCTGATTATTATTTTGTGTTGATCTCTTGGGACAGCGCTTTGTTGTGGAGGTCCGTCCACCGCAGCAGTGAAAGTTTTGGAAGTGAAAGAAGGAGAAGATCTCAACTTCAAATGTCCATTTTACACATCTGGGCACTGGAGGATCTTCTGTAAAAGTCCCTGTGAATCAGGTGTAGATTATTTGGTTTCAACTTTCATAGACCTCAGAACGAGAGGCAGATACAGTATTGAATATGAGAAGCGTCCTTCGTTTCCAGATCTGATGCACGTGACCATCAGAAACGTGCAGAAATCTGACGCCGGATTATACAGATGTGGTCTGGTAACATTTGCAGAAGGGAACAATCAGTATAAATTTGTGGACGTTGACATTTACGTCACCAGTGGTAAGTTTTGTGTTTTTATCATATCATTCATGGATTCCTCACCTAAAATTGTTGTATTGTTTGTTTATCTCCATGGAGACTGGTGAAGCAGGTGGCAAACCCTCCACTAGAGAACACACACTGCACCTTTAATCACACAATGCCAATTAAAAACGAGCACAAACCATGAACGTCTTTGTATAATTCTCATGTTTTTTTGTCTCCAGCTCAGAGTTCCGGCTCTGCTCTTGGAGACGTCGAGGAGCCCAGAGCATCTGAAGATCAGCAGGACCACACCTCATCGTCTGGTACACACACTTTACTCACAAACGACACAACCACAACAAAAAACAACAAAAGCAAACACTGAAAAACTGCTGGTTAAGGCTAAAAGTATCTACAGTGTGACTGGAGTGACAGAGCTTCAGACAGAGCAGTGCAGCTCATGTTGACGACATCAGTTGTGTCCTGTGGTACCAGCCCTGCATCTGCTCCAACAGCAAAGGACAAATTCAATTTGTCAACAGGACAAAAGTTTATTTTGGTCAAAGACGTTTCTCAGCTCCTCCAAGCTTCTTCTTCAGTTCTGGTCAGACGCTGGTGGACACTTCCTTATGTCTGCCTGAAGGAGGAGCTAACTACACTGAAACTACTCTGAAACTAAGGCTACGTTCAGACTGCAGGGCTTAACGCTCAATTCAAATTTTTTTGTGAAATCTCATTTTTTCAATTCAGAGCAAATACTGAGGGAGCTCAGAGAACCAGCTTCAAAGAAAATGGTGAAACGTCCAAGGAGACAGTGTCTCATAAACCTGAGTTAAGTCTGGTGTCCACTGCAGCTTTTTTGTCTTTACAACATTTGGGCGTCACTACACAACATGAAGAATTTCAATAGAAAACAACACACATTCACACTGTGTGACGGGTCTCAGCATGTACGACCAAAGTTTGCAGCCGAGTTTATGAACGACCAACACAGTTTGATCTTTGTGTCTGTGTCACTGTCAGACCTGTGAGCCACGATTTTGAGCTACAACTCCACATTTTCCCCAAAATCAAAGATCTTTTGTCACGGCCAAAATGGTGCAGTTGGACCCAACTTAGTTTCATCGACTAAATATTTAGTTATATTGTCACTGACTAAAAAAAACAAATAAAACATCAGAATGACTAAAACTATGAGTAAATTGACATGGCCGACATGGTGTGGAGAAATCATTTGATGTGATGTGAGTTGTTGTTGTTGTTGCAGATGTGGCGCTGTACGTGGGCCTGAGCCTGAGCGCTCTGCTCATCCTGTCACTGACACTCGTCCTGTACTGGAGAAAGAGAAACAGCTCAGCACCAGGTCAGACTCCTGCAAACACAGCACAGTGCAAGTTTATACTTGAAAAAGTATAATACACATATTTATTCATCCAGGAGTGGATCATAGTAACAGATGGAACATGTTAGTAGAAGTCTTTATAACTCTATGTTTGTATGTTCACACAGAATCTGCCCAGACTCCAGGATCTGCTCAGATACTGGAGGTGAGGATTCTTCGATACATGTGAACCAAATTTCAGACTTCTGGTCATCGTGTAATTCACACTGGGAAGGATCCTCTGAAAAAGAGAACATCAAACCTCCATGTTTGTTTTCCCAGTGGGATGTGTCTATTGTCAAAGTCGATCTTTTCAAGTCTTTTGAACCATATCACTTTTGTTTCTGGTTCTGATATTGTCATGTTTTAGTTTTGGGATTCGGACATCGTAATTGTTGTGGTTGTTGGATCCTAACAGTGGAAAAAGGCTCATGAAATGGGCTTCGGAAGTTTGCAAATCTGTGTGACTCAAACCTCTGTTCAAACTGTTTCTCTTCCCAACAGAATTGAAAAATAGTGAAAGGTGAAGGCGATGGGCAGGATTGATCCACAGGAAGAACCAAAAAGAAACA
>NW_026571153.1:2408367-2444261 GCF_026225935.1 Boleophthalmus pectinirostris | reverse complement strand
TAGGTTAGTTTTACGAGGACAATGCAAGTTTGATCTGTTAAAATGAATAAAGTGTAAATATTTTCTTCTCTTACCTCAGACCAAAGACTCAGACGCACAGACACGATCCACACACAGAGAAAAAGATCTCGCTCGCTCTTTTATAGCTTAGTCCGTGGTGACGTAACAACGTACCAACCGCGTGTCAAGTCCCGCCTTTAACAGGATAAATTGAAGCAGATGCTGTTTCCGCTCAGGGGGTAAATTTCTATCAATGTTATTCACACACAGGGTAAATAGACATTGTTGCTATTTACATCCGGGTGTTCCTAGACAAAAATGCTATTTACACCCAACTTATTTATAAAAAAAAAAAACAAACTTACTGTCAGTACAAAAATAAAGGTTCCAGCTCAGTGAAAATCTGTTATATTTGATTTTTTTTTTTTTTTCAAAATGATGCAAAATCATCAACCAATCACAGTCAGCGCCTAATGGTTAAATCCTGGTTTAGTCCTGGTTTAGTCCAGTCCTGGTTAGTCCAAGTTTAGTCCTTGGTTTAGTCCGGTTTAGTCCTGTTTAGTCTTTAGTCTTTTGTTTTAGTCTTGTTTAGTCCTGTTTTAGTCCTGGTTTAGTCCAGGGTTTTAGTCCTGGTTTAGTCCAAGTTTAGTTCCTGTCCTGTTAGTCCTGTTTAGTCCAAGTTTAGTCCTGGTTTAGTCCAAGTTTTAGTCCTGTTTAGTTTTTCCTGGTTTTAGTCAGTAGTTTATCCAAGTTTAGTCCACCTGGTTTAGTCCATTTCCAGACCATCTTCAAGGTGTTTGCAAATCCAGAAATGTTTTAGTTGAGATTAAATGTGTTTATAAATCTACAGGTGACTGTAGATCACTGCAAAGTTTGATCTGTTAAAATGAATAAAGTGTAAATATTTTCTGCTCTTACCTCAGACCAAAGACTCAGATCCACTCACGATCCACACACAGAGAAAAGATGAAGTGGATAAATTCCTCACAGACGTGGAACAGTGCGGAGCTGTTCTGTCCGTGCGCTCCTTTGTAGGGTTTTATAGCCTCGTAGCTGGATTTATACCGTGGAGGTTTGATTTATACCGTGGTTTGATTTATACCGTGGATGTTTGATTTATACCGTGGAGGTTTATACCGGTTTATTTCCGTGGGGGTTGGATTTGGTGGGGATAGTTTTGGTTATTCTGGTGTGTGACGTTAGAAACAGAGGTGGGGCGTAACTAATTTATATTTTCAGCCTATTTTATCTTATTTTAATATATCCATGCTCAGCCCTTGACAAACAACTCAAAAATAAATTAGGGAATAAGAATGAGGGCAAAAATAAATAAATAAGAAATGTGCTTATTTGCTCAAACGAACTCTTACCTGTTCAAAGTGCTTGTATTTGGATTCAGAAGTTTTTCCATTTTCCAAATATAATTAAAATGCACCATTAAACACACTCTGTACTTGAACTGTTCATTTAGTTCAAGTACAGAGTGTTATTCATGAGTTTGTCTCTGACGCCCCCTGTTGGACTTAAATTGTAACTGAATCTGTTGTGCACTTTTAGGCCAAGACTTTTCACTCTTCAAACAGTGTCATTAGTAGGGATTATTCTGTGGATATGTTGATTTACATTGTTAATTATAATTCTGTGTGTGTACAGTCCTGATCATTTGTATATATTTATTTGTGTTTGTTATAAACACACACACTTATACACACACACAACCCAATCATCATTAAACTTTCTTCTGTACAAACCTCTGGATCTAAAGACTTAGTCCAGACTCCTGTAGCCCAGAGTTTATTTTACTTACAACATTTCACAGCTGGAGTTTCCTAAACTAGAAGATGAGTGAAGATAAATCTGTTGAACAAAAGTCAAAACCAAAACAAAACAAAAACCACATTCTGAGTCTGCCACGCCCTCTAGTGGAGAACACAGAGACCAGCAGCCACGAAGACAACACCACTGACTTTTGATTATTAGATTTGTACAATATTATTTCTGCAGTAAAACAAACACACGACCAGTCAAAAGTCTGAACACACCTTCAAATTCAATGTGTTTTTTAATACAGGATGTCCCCAAAATGTTAATATATAAATAAATAAACAAATAAATAAAAATAAAGTAAAAATAAAATAAATAAATAATATAAATAAAGTAAAAATTAAATAAATAAATAATATAAATAAAGTAAAAATTAAATAAATAAAATAATTAATAAATAAAAATAAAATTAAAAATATAAAATAAATAAATTCTTAAATAAAAAACTAAAATAAAATGCATCAGTTTTATACAGCTCTTTTCTGGACACTCAAAGACTCTTTACAGATCATTATTTCATACCGGTTTGTCAAAGTCCTGGTTCAGTCAGTGCTTTGAAGAAGAAAATAAAAAGTAAAAAAAAAAAAAAAAAAAACGCTCGACAGGATCCTGCAGTTTTTTATTTCACTTTTTCGTCCGTAAATCAAGATCTAAACGTTAATAACTTATTTTTAGTCTTGGTTTTAGTTCAATATATTTCAATTAATTAATTAATTTAAGTATTTATTTATTAATGTATTTATTTTTGTGTGGTCATATCGGTTTGTCAAAGCCTGATCCTGTCAGATCAGAAGCTCTGGTCAGAGTCTGGTCAGAGTCTGGTCAGAGTCTGGTCTGGACTTGGATGGAGACACTGGGAACATCAGGAGCCACAGGAGACGCCAGAACAAAATAAACTGTTGTTGTGTCCTTAGGCAAGACACTTCACCCACGTTGTGGAGTGTGAAAGTGGAGTGTGTGAGTGTTGGTGGTGGTTGGTGCAGATTGTCAGTCTCACTTCTGTCAGTCTGTCCCAGGGCAGCTGTGGCTACAGTAACAGTTGACACCACAGAGTCTAGAGTGAAAGAAGAATGTTCTGGAAATCGTCTTTGTGACAAATGTGTGTGAAAAACACTTGATACATAAAAACTTCTTCATTCCCTCTGCACTGGGAAGAGATTTGTTGAGGTCGTCTTATCACGATGTGCATGTGGGTCTGTGATGTACAGCAGCTCTGACACGTGACATTTTCACAAATAAAGACAAACTCAGAAACAAACTGAACACTGCTTCTGTGTAACAAACAGGCTGGTGGTTTGTTGCCTGTGAGTCCACTCAGCACCTTCACCCTTCACTAGGACATTTTAAAACACTGCACTTTGATCACACACTGCACTTTCAACATATTTACACATATGACAAAAGAAATTGCACACAATTGTTAAAAAAATATATTAATTGTCCTTCCTTTTACCACTTTTTAATCCTGAGGCACAGTAGCACTTTAATTGAAAGCTGCTGGTCCCTGGAGGGAAAGGAGACAATACATGAATCACAAATCTCGGATGACTTCTGGTCATCGCGTAATTCACACTGGGAAGGATTTTCTGAAAAAGTGAACATCAAACTTCCACGTTTGTTTTCCCAGTGGGATGTGTCTATTGACAAAGTCGATCTTTTCAAGTCTTTTGAACCATATCACTTTTGTTTCTGGTTCTGATATTGTCGTATTTTAGTTTTGGGATTCGGACATCGTTAATTGTTGTGGTTGTTGGATCCAAACAGCGGAAAATGACTCAAGAAATTTGTTTGTGAACTTCATAAATGCAAAAGTGAATCAGATGTGTGTGACTCAAACCTCCGTTCAAACTGTTTCTCCTCCCAACGGAATTGAAAAATAGTGAAAGGTGAAGGTGATGGGCAGGATTGATCCACAGGAAGAACCAAAAAGGAAACATTTGTCTGACTAAATCATCCTGAGTTTACAGAGAACATTTTGTATGTGGAGCAACAACAAAACAAGATCCTGTTTGTTAATGTAGAGGAGCAGAAGACAAACAGACTGAGCTGCACTTTCTTGTTCTTGTGGTTTTACACAAACATCACGTCTTGGTCTTTGCAGTGGAAGGTGTTTCTTGGTGAACAGTTGGAGACTTTCACTTTGGTGTTGACTTTTTAAATTCGTAACCGAGGCCGAACGAAGGATCAGGATTTTGTTTTGTTGTTGCTTTGAACCAGTGTGACCTCAAATGACCTCGGATCATCAACAAACACACACACACACACACACACACACACACATACACACACACACACACACACACACACAGACACACACACACACACACACGACACACACACACACACACAGACACACACACACACACACACACAGACACACACACACACACACACACACAGACACACACACACACACACACACACACACAGACACACACACACACACACACACACACACACAGACACACACACACACACACACAGACACACACACACACACACACACAGACACACACACACACACACACAGACACACACACACACACACAGACACACACACACACACACACACACAGACACACACACACACACACACACACACAGACACACACACACACACACACACACACACACACACACACACACAGACACACACACACACACACACACAGACACACACACACACACACACACACACACACACACACACACACACACACACACACACACACACAGACACACACACACACACACACACACACACACACACACACACACACACACACACACACAGACACACACACACACACACACACACACACACACACACACACACACACAGGGTGAATAAAAAACCTGGTTAAACCTTCAGGGACCAAGTAACAAACTTTATGTTTCTCATTTCACCTTTGGCCTTTGTGGATTTTGGAGAATTATGAAAAAAACACAAAATCTTGGCAAAATGATCATATCTTATAAAGTTATGAAGATAGAAGATATAAAATTGGTACCAAAAGATGCAACAGCAACATTTATATTTAACTTTGACACCACGGCCCTAAATGGATTATTTTTAAAGTTATTTGAGAAAAACAGATTTTTCAGCCAGAGTTTTATGAACACTGTTAGGATGGAACTTAAGAGTCTTGGTGGACACAGTAGATTTTATTAAATTGAGCAAATATTCCACAGATTTTCTTTTATTTGGTTTTGTCACATTTTAAAATTGGGCACAAGTTGAATTTCTGACACTGGGACAAATGATGCAGCCTCATGTTCAGTCATTGGCTTCATGTGTTTTGACATCCACAAATCCAAGTTTAATATTTCTAACTTTATTTTGGTCTTTACAAACAGATGTGGATTTGTAAATATATCTTTTTGAATTTGCAAAAAAAAAAAAAAATATATATATATATATATATATATATATATATATATATATATATATATATATATATATATATATATATATATATATATATATATATATATATATATATATATAGTGTGTGTGTGTATATATTTTACACAGACAAAAGCACAAACAGCCTGTTCACATTCAGCGGCAGCCACTAGAGGGCAGTGTTGACACTATGAGGCATGTAATCAGATTCTACGTCTCTGGTCTCTTGATCCTCATTTGTTAAAGACTGATCCTTTCCAAAGTTTTCTTAAGTCGGCTCTTATGGCTCCATATTTGTTGTTAATGTAGCATTTAAACAAATCTTTAAACACCAGACGGCATATTCTTGTGCACTTTTCTACATCCCCGTCAGTGTGGTTTGAAGGGTGATGTAACGAGGTGAGCTCCTGTAACCTGTAACCTCCTCCATGAGGGATCCAGCCCTGTGTGACTCTTCTTCACTTGCCTCTGGGACCTCGAGGTTGGACGACCTGCTGTTGTTGGAGCAGTGCTGTGGCTTTGGTGCAGTTTTTCAAGAAGCCAATGTCATGCAAATGGAGCCGATAGGAAGCGCACACAAACTGAATCCCCAGTGTTTGTTGGAGCTATAAGAGGACGGCCGATGTACAGAGAACAAAAGAAACATTGGCTGTGTCCCAATTCGAGGGCTGCAGCCTCCGAAGGCTGGTTTTAAGGCCGCACACGTCACTTCCGGTGAAACAAGGCCTGTCCCATTTCATTTTTATGTCATGCAGCCTTCAAATGCAGCCCTAAAACCGGCCTCGTTTCCATGGAGATGGGGCCGCGAACGGAGGACACATCCGAGTATCCTTCACAGCCTTCAGTATCCCAGCATGCACCGCGCGGCGGCAGTCAGATGTTCAAAAACACGGAGTGAAAAGCCCGTCCAGAGAGCGGAGAAAAACATGTGAATAACACTTTTCACTTTAGGAAATCATTACTAACACAACTGTAAAGGTAAAATACAACCATAACTCCCACAAAACTGTCAAATAAGTTTGTTTTTAACTGTGTGAGTTTTGAGCTAAAGTTTGCCTAGTAATGTGCAGCTAATGCGATGAAAAGTCCGCTCAAACTTTCATATTTGGACAGATTTCCATCAAACACTAATGATGTTTTTACTGTTAGGGGAAAAGAAGCCCACAGATGATTTAAAGAAGCTACGAGGAGAAAACTCCACGTTTTCACGGACAGTGTAAACATGTAAACAGTTGGTCAGTGTAGCTCGGAGTTAAGATGAAAACACACATTATTTCATACATCCAACTGAAAAGACTCAGTTTGACTGTATCAAAGCTCATATTTACTTGTAAATCACATAATATAAACCTCCAACGTGTGCATTTCATTCAGGGAAACATGATCTGCTTTTAACAATCCGTGCATGTTTGTAAAGTGAAGAGTAAATAATCCTGCCTGGACAGGTCAGATTTATGATGGACATGAGGCTCGTTTAACAGATTTGTGCAGACACTGGTGTAGATACGACCTGGTGTAGATACGACCTGACTGTGTCTGTTCGGTCTGTCACATCTAATGTTATAACAATGAGAAATCTGTTTTACATGAATTTTCTTTTCTCATCTGCAGCCTCCTGTATGAGGACACGACACACTGCAGGGGCCACAGAACTGTTGGCTGACAAGATGCTTGTGATTCATAAAATGGGTCAAATGCAGATGACAAAGTAAAGCCAACACTGAGCTGGAGGTGCTGACCCAGACTCCTGCCAACGATTAGGTCTGGGGCATGTTACATTGAAAACTCTACTAATAATAAGAGCTGCAAATGAATCATGCTCATGTTGAAATTATGATTTAAATTGTGAAAATACACATTTCTCACATGTGTGGGATTCCTCTATTCATTTAGCTGTTTCAGATATAAACTGCCTTTGAATCTGAATGTACATCAAAGTTTAAGTTCAACGTTAAAAAAAAGTTTATTGTCAATTCTTCATACGAAAAACATATAAAGAATCGAAATTGTTTTTTTCACTCCCTTGCGTATAAATAAATAATAATAAATGTAAATAGTGCGGAGGGAGTCCAGGTGTTCTTTGGGGCTGCATGCTCTGTGAAACTTATTTTCCTCTAATAGTTTTGTAGTTTTCTTAATGTGTGTGTCATTACAGGTTTTCACTCTGCAGGACAGAACTTTGAATCAATCAGACGCAACAACCAACCTGCTCTTCCTCCTCCAGAAGACGAGAGACACATCAGACTGAGTGGTCCAAGTCCACTGTCCATGTCTCCACTGTCCATGTCTCCACTGTCCATGTCTCCACTGTCCATGTCTCCACTGTCCATGTCTCCACTGTCCATGTCTCCAATGTCCATGTCTCCACTGTCCATGTCTCCACTGTCCATGTCTCCAATGTCCATGTCTCCACTGTCCATGTCCACACTGTCCATGTCTCCACTGTCCATGTCTCCATGTCATGTCCAATGTCCATGTCCAGAGTCTCTGAGGAGGAGGTCCAGAGTCTCATATGATCTGAACAAGTGTGTGAGACAGAAATGAAAACATCTGCTCATAAGTTTTTCTGAATGTTTTTCAGTCTGTACTGACATTTGATTTATGGTGAAATGTGCCGTTTATTTGGTGTCTCTTTTGATAGTAACTAATTACATGTACTATAAGAATGTACTATTGTACTGCAGATAAACGATCATATTTGGCAAAGATAATTTGTTCATTTTTGATTGTTACTTGCTTCAGCAAAAAGGGAACACAATGAGATTTACTGACATACAGCTGTTTGTACTAACCTGTTAATACAGTGTGTGTGTAATGGGTTTAATATTTGACTCTTCATATTATGATAAAGTATTTCCAGAAGTTCCTTGGATTGTTTAATAAATCATCTTTTCTCAGGAGAGATGTCATTCTTTACAAACTGACTGTATAAATGTAATCCCTGGTCAATATAAAAATCCTTAATAATGATATTTAGTAAAGCATATCTCATCACATTTTTTTTAAACTTTAAGATAATTTAGTCTATTTAAAATGTATCCCTTAAATATAGCCGTTTTGTTTTGCAAAAGTTAAACATACATTTTCGTTTTTGGCCATAAGATTTGGATGCGAATTATTAAAATAATTTGGTCACAAAATCCGACAGTTTGATGACCTGTGCGTCTTTTTACTGATCCGTGTGCGTAATCTGCGCGGAGCGTGTTAGCATTAGCATTAGCATTAGCGCTAGCAGCGTCCCTCGGTTGCTAGGCGACGGGGGAGCGGCTCCGCGGTCTAGACTTGTCCCATTGTCCCATTTCCACAACGGCCTGGTGTCCGCGGAGGACACTTCAAGAGCTGCAGCCTTCACAGCCGACGAAGGACCCAACCTTCACTGGGACACAGCCATTGTTTTAAACTAGTACATAGAGCACAGCCCCAACCAAACAAACAATAAACAAAGAAACATTAAAACAAACACAGAAACAATGCTGGCTACACTTCCCCGTGGTGTCATATGACCCGTGTCATGTGACCTGTGATGTCATGTGATCCGTGGTGTCATGTGACAAACAGTCACCACAGGTCACATGACACCACGGCGAAATTATCACTGGCTACACTTCGTTTATTGTTTGTTTCACTTCATGACAAAATGAAATGTGATCAACAGGAATGATGACATCATCACATTCTAGAATCTACGAAGTTCAATTTCAAAGTTCAATTTCAAAGCTCAATTTCAAAGCTCAATTTCAAAGCTCAAAGCTTTGTGATTTCACTGAACACTTTGCCTCAAAGCAAACAGAGTGTGTAAGGTTGTGTCAAAAACATATTTATCGAGTTTCCAGTCGAGTTCACTGAAACACTTTTTTAGACTACGATACTACGATGGAGAAGAATAGATCCAGCCCAGAGGAGCAGAGGTCTGCTGAGTCTGACGTTAAGAATGCAGCAGTCCACTCTCCTCTGAACGACCTCATCCCGTCCATCCCCATAGAACAGGTGCAGTCCCTGGTGACCAACTACTGGGACAGAGCTGCAGACGTGGGACAGCGTGAGTCCAGGGAGGTCCTGGCACAGATGTTCCTGGAGGTGATCACTACCCTCTCCAACCTCATCCTGGAGGCCTTCAGGAGCATAGTGGTAGATGGACGTGTGCGAGAGCACCCCCTGCTGGTGACTGAGCAAGCAGTCGAAAGAGCTGTTCAGGTCAGCCTCACTGAAAGTTTCCAGGCAGTGCTGGGTGAATCGCACCAGTCTGTGAACACTGTCTGCCGAGGGCTGATCGCAGAGGTGACAAGTAACATCAACTCTGCACTGAGCCACAGCCAAGTGCAGAACAGGCGCCTCGTGGTCCCGAAGGAGACTTTATATAGACCGACAAAAGAGCGCATGAAGGATCTGGTCCAACACGCCAGACAGATGTTGCGCTCTTTTAGAGACAGGGTGGGACGGGGCTGTGGTGGCTGTTTTACAGCTAACACGCCCTGTACACCAACCGAGACCCAGGAGCAAGTTACTGAGATTAGCCTGAGCAACGAGAGCCTCCAAACGGCCTCCACCATCGACACATTCACCACAAAGGAGATGGACACCATGGAGCAGAGAGCCTCCAGCAACACTGAGAGGCTCAGATCCACACCACAGACCCCTGAAGTTATGCAGCAGAGCACAGAGGAGAAAGCCCAGCCCAGCAGTCGGTGCAGGAAGCCCACACGGACACTGAGGCGATGTGCCCCTTGCATCTGCTCTGAGCAGCAGGACTCCTCTGATGTAGCGGAGAGTGAAGAGGAGCAGCCCAGAGCTGACCCTCTCACACCCAGACTGAGCCGTGTGAGCAGCTCTGGAGGCTTTATGAAAACCTCCAGTCCAGCCTCTGCCTCTAAAAGTCTCTCTCTCAACTCCAGCCTCAGCGTCCAAGAGGCCACAGCAGAGGCCGTGAAGATCAGTGGAGAGGAGGAGAGGAGCCTGAGCGACGAAAGCCTCCGGGCAGTGCCGCTCTATATTGAGCCTTCTCAGGCCCCTCTGGAGCGTGTGGTGCCCATAGGGAGAGCGGATAAATTGCCCACTCCAGATGTGCCCAAGACTCCTACCTCACAAAAGCCCGTGCTGTGGAGTAGAGACGACTGCAATAAGCTCGTCTATGAGATCGTCTCCAAGATTTTCCAGGCAGAACTGCACCCACTGAGTGTCCGTCTGTCCCAGGACCTACTGGCACAGCTGGAAGATCAGGTGACAGAGTGGAATGTTTTGGTGAAACCAAACAGATATAAAGACGTGGCTTCTGCAGTTTACAAGGAGTTGTGCAAAGGCAAAGAGAAGAGCCATGTCCAGCACGCTGCTCTGGCACAGTGGGACTTCAGTTCTACTGTTCTGGAGGAAATCTACTGCACCCTGGTAGTGCCCCTGAAGAAGAAACACACGCTGAGCACTTTCCTGCGCTGGGTGGGTCGTGTCCTCTGCAGGGGTGGTGTGCCGTCTATTCTGTATGGACTAAACCCGGCAGGTCTCTTCATATAGGCCCAAAGGGTCTATCTGATGATGGACAGAGAGGAGCTCCTCAGCACAGAGTCGCAAAAAGACTTGATGAGGAGGAGCAGACAGGAGCAGGAGTTTGGGCCAAACATCTACAAACAGCTACAAACATCTGACAACCCCACCAACCCACACAAACACCCACAAACAAAAAACTTAAATAAATAATAAATAAATAAATAAATAAATAACTTGTATCTGAGTTCCACACCTACTATTTTCTGATCTATGTTATAAAAAAGAGTTTTTGGCAGACATTTATTTTTATTAAAAATGGTCGCCATATAAACATCTAAGCAAATGCAAACGTTGATTTTCTGACTCCACACAGAAATAACCTTTCCAAAAAATTCCCACAAAAGTATAAAGTGAACTGGAATATGCAGCCTCTCCCAGGGACACTCTTTGTTTACTCAGTTCACACTCGAACTGCACTGAGAGACGCTGTGTGTTTGTGCACCTGTGTGTGTGTGTGTGTGTGTGTGTGTGTGTTGCCCAAAACACTGCTCTTATTTAGACTTTTATGCGTTACAAAACTGTTATGAGCACAGTTACATGGCCTGTAAAATTCAAGTAACTTGAATAATCAGAAAACCTGATTTAAGCACAAAAAAGTGTGATCACCAAAACACCCGGTGACACGTGTCAGTGAATCAGTTCATTTTTAGAGGAACAGTTTGATTTGGAAGACAAAGTACTGTGAATTTTATAATGACCCTTATTACGAAAGCTGAGAGGGGTCACAACAAACACAAACGCCGCAGCAAATACAAATGCGACAACACAACAAAAAGCCACAACGGAAATGACCGCGGGACTCTATTTTCCAAGTGAGTGAAGTGAAGAAGTGAAGAAGAAGAACTACAAAGTGAAAAGTAAAGGAACGGAGAAGTTGGAAACGTAAGTAAAAGTAGATTACTGTTTTATCATTATTCGTTTTACATTGTAGTTCTTCTTCTTCACTTGCCTCTGGGACCTCGAGGTTGGACGACCTGCTGTTGTTGGAGCAGTGCTGTGGCTTTGGTGCAGTTTTTCAAGAAGCCAATGTCATGCAAATGGAGCCGATAGGAAGCGCACACAAACTGAATCCCCAGTGTTTGTTGGAGCTATAAGAGGACGGCCGATGTACAGAGAACAAAAGAAACATTGTTTTAAACTAGTACATAGAGCACAGCCCCAACCAAACAAACAATAAACAAAGAAATGTGGTACACCTAAAAATGTGTCACCACATTTAATAATTGTTATGGTAGCTATCATTATCATTATTATTGTTATTGATAATCATTTCTAATAATTAAGAGGATATATTTCCTTTTTGCATAAATTCGTTATACTGTGTGGATGTTGGGGAGTTGGGAGAAATTCGCGGGCGGAACCTTTGACGCTTGTCGCGCGTTCCCCCCGGGTGTTTTGTGGCGGACCCATCCCCGGTCCCCCAAGCCCCAGGTTCCAAAATGGCCGTCCATTCAAGTCAATGGCTGAGCTCAATGGCGCATGATCCCAGCTTAGCCTAGCATGGCTAGGTACTTCCGGTGGCCGTGGGCCGACCGAGCATGCGCAGTAGTGCTCTTTTCTCCCACGGGCACACGCGAATGCATGCGACCACACGCACGGAGCGCGGGATCGTGTATCACGTGATCGCTTTGACCAATCAGAGCGAGAGGAACTAGAGCGGAGCAGTGCGTAGCCGAAGCTAACGATTATAAAGCGTTTTTTTAAGACAACTCAAGGATTTTGAGCGAGAAAAAGTTTATGATCTAAAAATAGGTAAAAATCGTCAACAAATCCGATAATTTTGAAAGCTGTAGGTGACCTGTCAGACAAACACGAGCAGTTTGTGATTATATTGCCTCTATGATAAAAATCTTGTCTCGGCCCACGGGACTTTTTCTGCTGAAGTTCCAGTGAGTGACACTACGTCAACTGGAGGCAGCTACAAGCAGCAATACTGTATCCAGTTATTTTAATAGATCCATGGGTCCCCCTTAAACATATCTGGGAAGGAAACGCAACTGTGGCAGTCATTGTTTTCCTAAGACTCTCTTTCTATTCCACAGGTTTGTATCTGTTTAAAAGTCGCCAAGGATGAAATATTTTAGTTTTATGAAGCTTTCAGGTCGGGAATGATAGTGGGAATCTAACAATTTGGAAAGTTTTGAAGTTAACTCGCAGCATAGCGAGACCAGTTTGCGCGGAGCCGTTGGTCTCTGGGGAGATCGCGGAGGGGTTGCTAAGGGCTCGGCGGCTCGCGCAGCTCACTTTTATTTCAAAATAACAGTTATATAACGCTAGTATATTGAATGTATAAGACTCCTGTTGACTTTGAAGAAGCCTCCTGACATGATTTTAGTTGTTCAAGACCCCTGTGCGCATTATTTGTTTAAGCTATGTTGTGTCTGAATTACACTGTTTAATTGAAAATTAAAAAAAACATATCTGGGAAGGAAATGCGACTGTGGCAGTCATTGTTTTTCTAAGACTCTCTTTCTATTCCACAGATTAATTCTTTTTGTTGTCGTGTCCGCACCTGGGACCGGTAACAGAAACCTTAAAACAAACACAGAAACAATGCTGGCTACACTTCCCCGGGGTGTCACATGACCCGTGTGTCATGTGACCTGTGATGTCATGTGATCTGTGGTGTCATGTGACAGTCACCACAGGTCACATGACACCACGGCAAAATTATCGCTGGTTACACTTCGTTGTTTATTGTTTGTTTCACTTCATGACAAAATGAAATGTGATCAACAGGAATGATGACATCATCACATTCTAGAATCTACAAAGCTCAATTTCAAAGTTAAATTTCAAAGCTCAATTTCAAAGCTCAATTTCAAAGTTCAATTTAAAAGCTCAATTTCAAAGTTTCAATTTCAAAGCTCAATTTCAAAGCTCAATTCAAAGCTCATTTCAAAGTTCAATTTCAAAGCTCAATTTCAAAGCTCAATTTCAAAGTTCAATTTCAAAGCTCAAAGCTTTGTGATTTCACTGAACACTTTGCCTCAAAGCAAACAGAGTGTGTAAGGTTGTGTCAAAAACATATTTATCGAGTTTCCAGTCGAGTTCACTGAAACACTTTTTCAGACTACGATACTACGATGGAGAAGAATAGATCCAGCCCAGAGGAGCAGAGGTCTGCTGAGTCTGACGTTAATGCAGCAGTCCACTCTCCTCTGAACGACTCATCCCGTCCATCCCCATAGAAAGGTGCAGTTCCCTGGTGACCAACTACTGGGACAGAGCTGCAGACGTGGGACAGCGTGGAGTCCAGGGAGGTCCTGGCACAGATGTTCTGGAGGTGATCACTACCCTCTCAAACCTCATCCTGGAGGCCTCAGGAGCATAGGGTAGATGGACGTGTGCGAGAGCACCCCTGCTGGTGACTGAGCAAGCAGTCGAAAGAGCTGTTCAGGTCAGCCTCACTGAAAGTTTCCAGGCAGTGCTGGGTGAATCGCACCAGTCTGTGANGTGTGGATGTTGGGGAGTTGGGAGAATTCGCGGGCGGAACCTTTGACGCTTGTCGCGTCCCCCCGGGGTTTGTGGCGGACCATCCCCGGTCCCCCCAAGCCCCCAGGTTCCAAAATGGCCGTCCATTCAAGTCAATGGGCTGAGCTCAATGGCGCATGATCCCAGCTTAGCCTAGCATGGCTAGGTACTTCCGGTGGCCGTGGGCCGACCGAGCATGCGCAGTAGTGCTCTTTTCTCCCACGGGCACACCGCGAATGCATGCGACCACACGCACGGAGCGCGGGATCGTGTATCACGTGATCGCTTTGACCAATCAGAGCGAGAGGAACTAGAGCGGAGCGTGCGTAGCCGAAGCTAACGATTATAAAGCGTTTTTTTAAGACACTCAAGGATTTTGAGCGAGGAAAAAGTTATGATCTAAAAATAGGTAAAAATCGCAACAAATCCGATAATTTTGAAAGCTGTAGGTGACTGTCAGACAACACGAGCAGTTTGTGATTATATTGCCTCTATGATAAAAATCTTGTCTCGGCCCACAGGGACTTTTTCTGCTGAAGTTCCAGTGAGTGACACTACGTCAACTGAGGCAGCTACAAGCAGCAATACTGTATCCAGTTATTTTAATAGATCCATGGGTCCCCCTTAAACATATCTGGGAAGGAAACGCAACTGTGGCAGTCATTGTTTTCCTAAGACTCTCTTTCTATCCACAGGTTTGTATCTGTTTAAAAGTCGCCAAGGATGAAATATTTTTGTTTATGAAGCTTTCAGGTCGGGAATGATAGTGGGAATCTAACAATTTGGAAAGTTTTGAAGTTAACTCGCAGCATAGCGAGACCAGTTTGCGCGGAGCCGTTGGTCTCTGGGGAGATCGCGGAGGGGTTGCTAAGGGCTCGGCGGCTCGCGCAGCTCACTTTTATTTCAAAATAAACAGTTATATAACGCTAGTATATTGAATGTATAAGACTCCTGTTGACTTTGAAGAAGCCTCCTGACATGATTTTAGTTGTTCAAGACCCCTGTGCGCATTATTTGTTTAAGCTATGTTGTGTCTGAATTACACTGTTTAATTGAAAATTATAAAAAACATATCTGGGAAGGAAATGCGACTGTGGCAGTCATTGTTTTCTAAGACTCTCTTTCTATTCCACAGATTAATTCTTTTTTGTTGTCGTGTCCGCACCTGGGACCGGTAACAGAAACCTTAAAACAAACACAGAAACAATGCTGGCTACACTTCCCCGGGGTGTCACATGACCCGTGTGTCATGTGACCTGTGATGTCATGTGATCTGTGGTGTCATGTGACAGTCACCACAGGTCACATGACACCACGGCAAAATTATCGCTGGTTACACTTCGTTGTTTATTGTTTGTTTCACTTCATGACAAAATGAAATGTGATCAACAGGAATGATGACATCATCACATTCTAGAATCTACAAAGCTCAATTTCAAAGTTAAATTTCAAAGCTCAATTTCAAAGCTCAATTTCAAGCTTCAATTCAATTTCAAAAAGTCAATTCAAAGCTCAATTTCAAAGCTCAATTTCAAAGCTCAATTTCAAAGTTCAATTTCAAAGCAATCAAAGCTTCAATTTCAAAGCTCAAAGCTTTGTGATTTCACTGAACACTTTGCCTCAAAGCAAACAGAGTGTGTAAGGTTGTGTCAAAAACATATATTTATTGAGTTTCCAGCCGAGTTCACTGAAACACTTTTTTAGACTACGATACTACGATGGAGAAGAATAGATCCAGCCCAGAGGAGCAGAGGTCTGCTGAGTCTGACGTTAATGCAGCAGTCCACTCTCCTCTGAACGACCTCATCCCGTCCATCCCCATAGAACAGGTGCAGTCCCTGGTGACCAACTACTGGGACAGAGCTGCAGACGTGGGACAGCGTGAGTCCAGGGAGGTCCTGGCACAGATGTTCCTGGAGGTGATCACTACCCTCTCCAACCTCATCCTGGAGGCCTTCAGGAGCATAGTGGTAGATGGACGTGTGCGAGAGCACCCCCTGCTGGTGACTGAGCAAGCAGTCGAAAAAGCTGTTCAGGTCAGCCTCACTGAAAGTTTCCAGGCAGTGCTGGGTGAATCGCACCAGTCTGTGAACACTGTCTGCCAAGGGCTGATTGCAGAGGTGACAAGTAACATCAACTCTGCACTGAACCACAGCCAAGTGCAGAACAGGCGCCTCGTGGTCCCGAAGGAGACTTTATATAGACCGACAAAAGAGCGCATGAAGGATCTGGTCCGACACGCCAGACAGATGTTGCGCTCTTTTAGAGACAGGGTTGGGACGGGGCTGGTGGCTGTTTTACAGCTAACACGCCCTGTACACCAACCGAGACCCAGGAGCAAGTTACTGAGATTAGCCTGAGCGAGAGCCTCCAAACGGCCTCCACAATCGACACATTCACCACAAAGGAGATGGACACCATGGAGCAGAGAGCCTCCAGCAACACTGAGAGGCTCAGATCCACACCACAGACCCCTGAAGTTATGCAGCAGAGCACAGAGGAGAAAGCCCAGCCCAGCAGTCGGTGCAGGAAGCCACACGGACACTGAGGCGATGTGCCCCTTGCATCTGCTCTGAGCAGCAGGACTCCTCTGATGTAGCGGAGAGTGAAGAGAGCAGCCAGAGCTGACCCTCTCACACCCAGACTGAGCCGTACGTGAGCAGCTCTGGAGGCTTTATGAAAACCTCCAGTCCAGCCTCTGCCTCTAAAAGTCTCTCTCTCAACTCCAGCCTCAGCGTCCAAGAGGCCACAGCAGAGGCCGTGAAGATCAGTGGAGAGGAGGAGAGAGCCTGAGCGACGAAAGCCTCGGGCAGTGCGCTCTATATTGAGCCTTCTCAGGCCCCTCTGGAGCGTGTGGTGCCCATAGGGAGAGCGGATAAATTGCCCACTCCAGATGTGCCCAAGACTCCTACCTCACAAAAGCCCGTGCTGTGGAGTAGAGACGACTGCAATAAGCTCGTCTATGAGATCGTCTCCAAGATTTTCCAGGCAGAACTGCACCCACTGAGTGTCCGTCTGTCCCAGGACCTACTGGCACAGCTGGAAGATCAGGTGACAGAGTGGAATGTTTTGGTGAAACCAAACAGATATAAAAGACGTGGCTTCTTGCAGTTTACAAGGAGTTGTGCAAAGCAAGAGAAGGCCATGTCCAGCACGCTGCTCTGGCACAGTGGGACTTCAGTTCTACTGTTCTGGAGGAAATCTACTGCACCCTGGTAGTGCCCCTGAAGAAGAAACACACGCTGAGCACTTTCCTGCGCTGGGTGTGTTGTGTCTAAACCCGGCAGGTCTCTTCATATAGGCCCAAAGGGTCTATCTGATGATGGACAGAGAGGAGCTCCTCAGCACCGAGTCGCAAAAAGACTTGATGAGGAGGAGCAGACAGGAGCAGGAGTTTGGGCCAAACATCTACAAACAGCTACAAACATCTGACAACCCCACCAACCCACACAAACACCCACAAACAAAAAACTAAAATAAATTAAAAAAATAAAAATAAATAAATAACTTGTATCCGAGTTCCACACCTACTATTTTCTGATCTATGTTATAAAAAATTATTAAATTCATTATTCAATTATTAAATGAATGATTAAATTATTAAAATAAATGTTTAATAATAGTTTTGCTTAAACACTGAATCCAGAACAAGTATAATATAAAATAATGACAACATTTTAAATAAATAATGTGTCTATAGTTGGTCTGTAGCCAGCGGGTCAGCTCTAAAACAGGTTTGATATGACGGGCCAAATATAATTATATCGCAGGCCAAATTTGGCCCCTGGGCCTGAGTTAGACATGTCTGTTACACTTATGCACAACATGCAGAAAAGTACTGTACATACCAGTACAGTGCTGGTAAAAATGCACAACACACAAGGAATTACACCAACAATATGAAGTCCAGTGACAGAACCTGTGTGAGTGTGTTTTGTGTGTTATGGGCGGCTTTTGGAACACTTTTTGTTTTCTGTTTCTGTGTGTAGTTCAGTTCTGTAGAGTAGAGTAGGGACATATGTGTATAGTCACGTGTGTATTTTAACGTGTGGGTCATACTGAACTATTCTATAGCACTGTACAGTTTACAGCTGGTCCATGAACGCCTCATCTGCTCCAAAGACACCTCCACAAACAGCATTACCTCAGTATATACATGAGAGACACAAAACACTACTGCACGTTACATGTTTGAAAGTGTGCATGTGGGAATTAATTTCTGTATTTTTAGTGTTTCATTCATGTTAATTCATCATGCAATGTGGAAGGGGTTCAATGTTCTTGTACATGTGTCATAAAGAGAAGTCAGTGTCTGAACTTTAAAATGTCAGTGAGTTTGGGACATGTTATGATGGACTTTGTGATGTATATGAGACATAAAGGGGGAGTGTCTGAACTCTTTAACATATGACTATCTGTGATTACACTGTCTAGGTCAACATGTCTGTGAATTTCCTGTAAATACCAGTTACAGTTTGTCAATATTGTGAGGAGATGGTCAGTATAAAGCTGTCAGCTCTTCTTGTACTAGGAGAGGTGACGTGGAGAGATGCTGTGTGAATCAACTTGAATCAAGAGATCTGTACCTGTGTGAGCCAAATAAAGAGACATGTTTGTGAACACCTTTAATCCTTCTGGACTCTCTTTTAAGGCTCTTTTCAGGCCCCTCCAGAAGAAGCTGACATGCACAATATGACAAACGTACATTATTACTGTCAGAGCTGTAGTGTATTTTTATCTGGCGTGTGTAGAATTGACGGTGCTGCTGTCGAACAAGGTTCAGAGTGGATCTGACAGTAGCGTATGCTAATGCAGCCTGCTTTAAATTTTATGTTAGCTACTTTTAAACTCTTTAAGTTATCTGACCAAATACATGTGATGTTTATAGTTTGTTTTACCCACATTGTTGATGTATTTCAACAGGATAATTTAAAAAAACAACAACAAAAAAACATGTTTTTTGGAGGAACATGGAGTATTACATGTGAATATTACAATGAAATTGCAAGAAAACCAAACCGGGTCATTTATACATCGAAGGGTTAATGTGGGTAAGTCTTATAGTTTGTAATTAGCACCATTTGATTCCCTGACCCTGAAAATGTGGGTTTAACAGTTAAAATCAACATTTCAACTTATTCAGAGGCTGAGATATTTCAGAAAGAGTTTTTGGCAGACATTTATTTTTATTAAAAATGGTCGCCATATAAACATCTAAGCAAATGCAAACGTTGATTTTCTGACTCCACACAGAAATAACCTTTCCAAAAAATTCCCACAAAAGTATAAAGTGAACTGGAATATGCAGCCTCTCCCAGGGACACTCTTTGTTTACTCAGTTCACACTCGAACTGCACTGAGAGACGCTGTGTGTTTGTGCACCTGTGTGCGCGTGCGCGTGTGCGTGTGTGCGTGTGTGTGTGTGTGTGTCCTGGTTTAGACTTGGTTTAGACTAAACCAGGACTAAACCAGGACTAAAGCAGGACTAAACCAGGACTAAAGCAAACAACATGCCACTAACACAGGGGTGGGCAAACTTTTTGGCTCGGGGGCCACATAGGTTCTAAAATTTGACTGAAGGGCCGGACAGAAGACGGGACATGACGTGTTCAGAGCCCGGCTCCATTGCACTTGTATTTACTCTCATGTAGGACGTATTCTGCACTACGCGCTGCAACTTTTAGTCATGTAAGTTTCAGAACTCATGAAAAGTGAAATGAGGCCTGCCCCACTGTACAACAAAGACAAACATGTGACCCCGAGCACTTAGACAGAGCGCGTAGACGACACATACACCATGCTAACGCGCAGTTCAACCAAACCTTCAGGAGTTTCTAATACAGTGAGCATGAATTTAATGACTTTGTTAAACACAGATTTAAAGCGGAAACAGTGCAGCCTTATGTCTTGAACACTTTTACCTCATTCATGGTCCGAATACACCGCCTGAAATGACTCCTGTCAATACTTTCCCATAAAGCATTGCGGCCAACAGAAGCCGCCGCACCTCAATGTATATATAGTGCGCCGTCTACTGGGAAACGCCGGAAATGCAGGAAAAATATAACAGCAGTACGGTTTATTTATTATAATTTGGTCAAGTTCTGTGGGTCAGTTTGAACGGCTGCATAAGGTCACCGGGCACTAAATAACTGGATACAGTATTGCTGCTTGTAGCTGCCTCCAGTTGACGTAGTGTCACTCACTGGAACTTCAGCAGAAAAAATCCCATGGGCCGAGACAAGATTTTTCTCATAGAGGCAATGTGATCACAAACTGCTCGTGTTCGTCTGACAGGTCATCTACCGCTTTCAAAAATATCGGATTTGTTGGCGATTTTTACCTATTTTTAGATCATAAACTTTTTCTCAGCTCAAAATCCTTCAGTTGTCTTAAAAAAACAGTTTATATTCGTTAGCTTCGGCTCCGCTCTGCTCCGCTTTAGCTCCTCTCGCTCTGATTGGTCAAAGCGATCACATGACACACGAGCCGCGCACCGTGCGTGCGGTCGCGTGCATTCGCGTGTGCCCGCGGGAGAAAAGAGCAGTAGTGCGCATGCTCGGTCGGCCCACAGCCGCCGGAAGTACCTAGCCATGCTAGGCTAATCTGGGATCATGCGCCATTGTGCTCTGCACAGTAATTTGAATGGGCGGGGCTATATTGGAATATGTTGGGCTTGGCACAGGCTCGTACCGGCCGCTTATTAGCAATATCACAATTACATCCTGACTGAACTACGTATTAAGAGGTAACAGGTGATACACACGACACCGTCAAACAGGAGTTGTTGCAGCACCTTTCCTCTGAATGTCATGTTTCTACAGACAACATAGAAAAGCAGACAGGTGCAGTCTTATTTCTTTAACACTTCTACCTCATTCATGGTCCGAATACGCTGCCTGAAAATGACTCCTGTCAATACTTTCCCATAAAGCATTGCGGTCCAACAGAAGCCGCCGCACCTCAATGTATATATAGTGCGCCGTCTACTGGGAAACGCCGGAAATGCAGGAAAAATAAAACATTAACAAGGTTTATTATTATTATTTATTCAAGTTCGGCGGGCCGGATTAAAAGGTTTAAAGGGCCGCATATGGCCCCCGGGCCGTAGTTTGCCCATCCCTGCACTAACAGTAGGTGGACATATTTTAAGGCAGCAGTGATCTCATGTAGAAATCATTTCTCTATCAATAATATTTTTAATTTGGTTCAGGAAAGTCTGAGCTTGTTATTTTCTTTTAAAGATTCTAGTCTTTGCTACTTTACAACAAACAATCACCTGTTCATGGAGACTTGGGCTCAGCCAATTTGAGGAAAACAAACAAGAATTTTGAGGATGTGGCACATTCATGTAGTTTTAAAAAAACATGACAATATCAAGTAATCCAAAGTATTCAGATTACGTTACTCACTTTAAGTAATTTAACACTTTTAAGTAAATTCAGGACTAAATTTGCACTAAACTTGGACTAAATCAGGACTAAACGTGGACTAAACCAGGACTAGGCGCCTGTGCACCTGCCCTGGTGTTGGTCCTGAAGTGTCCTCAGATGTGGTCATGGAGAAGGTCTCTCCTGTCCTTCAGGAGCTGGTCCCTGCGGTGAGGGACATGTACAAATGTTTGCCCCCATCCATCACCAAGGGCTGCTTCAATGAGCTGAGCGAGACCCTGACCAAACAAATAACCAGTAACATGGCTGTAGCTGAAAGCCGGCCCAAGTTTAGGAAGGGTGTCCAGGCTCAGGTGTGGGCCTTTCTGGACCACATGTCGCACTGGGTGCAGATGCAGATCGGTCCAGAGGGCTTTGGGAAGGATTCACAGACTGGTTTTAAGAATGTCCAGTCCACACCAGACCACCTCAAACCTCCAGCTCATATATGAGGAACCAGCCCACCTCCCTCCTCAAGCCCAGCCACAGCTGCATGGGCCATTCTCCTCCTCAGTCCACCAACCAGGACCATAGACTAACAGCAGAAGTGTCGCTCTACATTGAGCCTTCTCAGGCCCCTGTGGAGCGTGTGGTGCCCACAGAGAGAGCGGAGAAACAGAGTGTCTGCTCCAGTAATAATAATACATCTTTATTTGTAAAGCACTTAAAAACAAGGTTTATTTACTTAAAAACAAGGTTTATTTACTTAAAAACAAGGTTTACAAAATGCTGTACAAGCAGCAAAGAACAATTCAGAAAGCATAAAAATAGCTCACAGAAATGATACGAAAACAGATAATGACGCAAACAATCCAATAAATTATAATAAACGAATAAAAAGAAATAGAATTAAATCACGGTAAAACCAGTTAAAGGAACGCCAAACTATAAAAATTTGTCTTAAGAAGTGATTTAAAAGTAAGACTCGTGTGGTGAAAGATGCTTAAATCCATCTCCTCCCTTAAGTTTCTGTGGCTCATGTTCAGTCACCGAGGCCTTAAAGGAATTTGGCGACTGTGACCGACCAGTTTGTAAAGTTTTAACATAGAATAGTTTATATTCTGAGAACAAATGACAGATTTATTCTCTGCCAGGCGTTTTTTGTGAACACTTGTGAGTAAAAACAACCAAATATTTTATCGGAAGTGCCTTTTGTTTAGACGGTGCCACGCGCACCATCTGAAATGACAACATCATCGAATTCTAGAATGTGAACACAACTTATGCTACGTTTACACTGAAATGTTTCACCGTATCAGAAACGATCAGCGTCCAGACACTGGTGACGCTGACTGGACTGTGTGTGTTTTATGCTTCTTATTCTACTTGTCTCAGCTGGTAGAGCCACTGATCTGAGGGTTAGAGTGGAGGAAGAAAACTTTCAGAAATATTTGTGAGCACAGAATAGAAATCCGTGCATATTTGTCTGTATTTGTGCATAAAATAAATATTCGTAAACTTTCCAATGAGTCCAGTCGTACATAAAATATATTGTGTGTTTTTTATCCATCAGAATAAGAATTGAAAAGACTAAACCAGGACTAAACCAGGTCTAAACCAGGACTAAACCAGGACTAAACCAGGACTAAACCAGGACTGAACCAGGACTAAACCAGGACTAACCAGGACTGAACCAGGACTAAACCAGGACTAAACCAGGACTGAACCAGGACTAAACCAGGACTAAACCAGGACTGAACCAGGACTAAACCAGGACTAAACCAGGACTAAACCAGGACTGAACCAGGACTAAACCAGGTCTAAACCAGATCTAAACCAGGACTAAACCAGGACTAAACCAGGACTAAACCAGGACTAAACCAGGACTAAACCAGGACTAAACCAGAACTAAACCAGGACTAAACCAGGTCTAAACCAGGACTAAACCAGATCTAAACCAGGACTAAACCAGGACTAAACCAGGACTGAACCAGGTCTAAACCAGATCTAAACCAGGACTGAACCAGGTCTAAACCAGGACTGAACCAGGACTGAACCAGGACTAAACCAGGACTGAACCAGGACTAAACCAGGACTAACCAGGACTGAACCAGGACTAAACCAGATCTAAACCAGGACTGAACCAGGTCTAAACCAGATCTAAACCAGGATTAACCAGGACTGAACCAGGACTAAACCAGGTCTAAACCAGGACTAAACCAGGACTAAACCAGGTCTAAACCAGGACTAAACCAGGTCTAAACCAGGACTAAAACCAGGACTAAACCAGGTCTAAACCAGATCTAAACCAGGATAAACCAGGACTAAACCAGGACTAAACCAGGTCTAAACCAGGACTAAACCAGGATCTAAACCAGGACTAAACCAGGACTAAACCAGGACTAAAACCAGGACTAAACCAGGTCTAAACCAGGACTAAACCAGGACTAACCAGGAGGACTAAACCCAGGACTAAACCAGATCTAAACCAGGTCTAAACCAGGACTAAACCAGGACTAAACCAGGTCTAAACCAGGACTAAACCAGGTCTAAACCAGATCTAAACCAGGACTAAACCAGGACTAAACCAGGACTAAACCAGGACTAAAACCAGGACTAAACCAGGACTAAACCAGGACTAAACCAGGACTAAACCAGGACTAAACCAGGACTAAACCAGGACTAAACCAGATCTAAACCAGGACTAAACCAGGACCAGGACTAACCCAGGACTAAATCAGGTCTAAACTTGGACTAAACCAGGACTAAACCAGGACTGAACCAGGACTAAACCAGGACTGAAAACCAAGACTAAACCAAGACTAAACCAGGACTAAACCAGGACTAAAACTTCTTTACGTCTCCACTCTTCTTCGCGGGACTTTTCACTGTGACTCTGAGCTGGAAAATCTTCCTTTTCGTCTTCGCTGCTCCACGGTCTTGGAATTTTAAAGATTGTACAGATAAATGTTCATAATATAATAATATAATAATCATCTGGTGTCACTTGATAAGTTTAAGAAAAGTAAAAAAAAAAAAAAAACAACATGAAATTATGATTTTAAAAAAAAGAACTCTTCAAAGGTTTGCTCCTCTTTGTTTGTCTTCAGCTCGAGCTGCAACAAAAAAAAACGCACACAGAATTATTTTTGTGTTTTTGTTTTAATTTGAACTTTAAAGCTGCAACTTTTCTGACGGAAGATCTGCTACGTGTTTATCTCCACGAAAATGTGATTTCTTTGTCTCGATCAGGAGTGGGCCGTGATTTTTGTCCACGGGGCCACACGAGAAACAGAAAATATTGTGGAGCCAAAATGTTTAACTCAATTCTGCAGAATATTATAACTTCTTAGGTTCTTTTTAAAGACAACGCAGTAAAGTGTGTTTACCTTGTTGACATGTTTCTGCTGCTGCATCTTCAGAACTGTTCCCGGTGTTGGTGGTGACGTGTCGTTACTTCCTGTAGGTGTTTCTCTGGAGGAGGTGTGTGAAAGGAGGAACGCTCCGTCATCACGGTTAATCCCGTCCGTGCCTCGTTTCCTGATTTCACCGTCCTCCCTGATCCAGCGTTTGAACTTGTTGTTTTCCGATCCAATGACCCGAGCTCCGTCCCGATCCATAATGTGGTTGTTCCTTTTACAGTGTCTGATGTGGCGGATTTTAGGTTTTCCTGTTCTGCTTTGTCTTTTTGTGTTCTGGTGAGTCTCCCTGACGTTTCCTTCTCGCATTCCTTTTTTCGGATGTGAAATGCCCGGCCCGTTTCCCCTACGTGTGATTTATTGCATGATTTGCGTTGGATTTCGTAGATGGTGTTGCATTTTTGTTCTTGTGGGATTTTGTCCTTGGGGTGTACGAGCTGTTTTGTGTCTGGTTTTACTCCAGTGCTTATGTTGTGTTTTTTCATGGTTCTCTGGATGTGTTCGGTTATGCCTCTGATGTTCGGTAGTGTGACTATGTTCTTGTCCTGCTGCCCTGTGTTGGTTTGTTGGTTTTATTGATAACTTGTTGTCTGCCTTTGTTTATGGCCCAGCTGGGATATTGACATTGTTTGAGTGTTTGTATGATGTGTCTCTCCTCTTCCTCCCTGTCGGTCTGTGATGAGTGTGGCCCGTTCGAATAATGTTCTTACTACTGAAAGTTTGTGTGCAGTGGGATGTTCGGATGTCCAGAGCAGATATTGGTCGGTGTGTGTGGGTTTCCGGTATACTGGTATTTTAACGCTGCCGCCTGCGATGTGGTGGATTTTAAAGGTTGTATGGAGGATTTTTTTTGTTTCAAATTGTCAGTGATAGATTATAGATGCAGTCGCCTTGTAATTATGATGACCAAAAAAAAGAGAATAAAAATTCATCAACTCTGGACGTGGTGGGGCTAAACATTTGCCAATAGATAACGACACTGCCTCGTTATCTGTGAGCTGACAGGCTGTCAATCAAACTCCCTACGTTTCTAGTGTAACTGACTTGTCTGCGCCGCCGTTACGTGGTTTACGTACGACTGTCATGCAGTCCACAGACGCAAGACGCACAGACGCTGTTTACTCCACCAACACAACAGTTCTTAGCGGCTTTTTTTTTGACCTATATCTTCCTCACAGTTCGCACAAAGTTTGTTGCAATGGCGACAAGAATCCAGGAGCAGTTCGCCGCAAAAGAAAGTCCGTTTTTGAGGTCGCTGAAAGAAGAAAAGGGGAAAAGCAGCGAAGCCAAACTAAGGTGATTCTTGAAGATTCATTCCAGCGATGGCGCGACTGAAGCAGACGAAGGGTCTAAAGACTGACGCACTGGTCCACAAATTACTCCTGGACAGGAAACTTCTGCTTATTATGAAAACGTACTTTATTTCCAAGAGCTGGACAAACGTTTTTCAGGACACGAAAGCGATATCCTATGTCTGAAAACGTCATTTTCAAGGCAAAGAAAGAGTCCGCTTGCTGCTGCGTGTTGTAGCTAGTTCATTCGCACGGAATCTCCGCGCAACCTTCTCTGCTCCCCTTTCCTGCTCCTCTCCTCTCTCCCTGCTCCGCTCTTCTCGTCCGCGAACGAAATGTCCGCACACCCGCTCCCCCCGCTCCTCACTTCTCCGTCTTGCTTAACCAACACTGTAGTTAGTTGTTTACAAGTCATGTGCAGCGGCTGTAAACAAACCTGTTTCTGGCGTAAGGAGGAGGAGGGAGGAGGTGTTTCTACGTAGGAGCTGTAGGGGAGGGGGGGGGGTTTCACGCATGCGCAACATTTGAAAAAGGACAAACAGTCGCTGGATTTCTCGTTCCTTGGAAAATCCTCTATACAACATTTAATGTCCAGAAAAGATATGGCTCCGTCTTTCTCCTCCTCGCGTGTGAATTGAATGTTTCCTGTGTCGTCTTGTGTGTGGAGATGGTCCGTGAGTTCTTGCGTGTGTCCTTGCTGTATTTTTTCTAGGATGTCATCTACGTAGCGTTTCCAAAATGTTAAAGGTTGTATGGAGGATTTTTTGTTTGTTTCAAATTGTCAATGAAAGTTTAAAATACCATTACAGAGATGCAACAGCTTTGTAATTATGATGACCAAAAAAAAAGAAAGAAAATCTATCAACTGTGGACGTGTTGAGGCCAGATAAACATCAGCCAATAGAAAACGAGGCTGCCTCATTTTCTATTGGCTGTCAGGTTGTTCAATCAAACTCCCTACGTTTCTAAGGTAACTATGCAGCGGGTCTTAGAGGCTTTTTCTAATTGTGGCTCTCACGCAGTTCGCATAAAGTTTGTTGCGATGTCGGACGAGAATCCACGACCAGTTCGCCGCAAAAGAAAGTCGGTTTTTGAGGTCGCTGAAAGACGAAGAGAAAGGAGAAAAGGAGCGAAGACAAACTGAGGTGATTCTTGGAGATTCCTTTCAGTGACTGCGCGACTGAAGCAGACAAAGGGTCTAAAAACTGAGGTGTCGGTCTCTAAATTATTTCTAGCGGGAGCTGTGGAGGAGGAAGGTGGTGTCACGCATGCACGACATTTGAAAAAGGACTGTCGCTGGATTTCTCTTTCCTTAAAAAAATCCTCTATACAACCTTTAAGTGTCAGTCTGATGGATCTGCAGGTCCATCAGGTCTGACCACGCCTACAGGAAGTAACAACAGCTGATATACGACACGTCACCACCAACACCGGGAACAGTTCTGAAGATGCAGCAGCAGAAACATGTCAACAAGGTAAACACACTTTACTGCATTGTCTTTAAAAAGAACCTAAGAAGTTAAAGTATATAAGAAGACAAAATGAACATCATTGGCTTAACCTGCAGAATATTAGTTGTATTTCTTTACAAAAATCAATAAATATCATTGTGGTGACGAGCTGCTCAGACTGGGAAGAGTTTATATTCTGATTAAGCAAAGAAAAAGTGAAGCTGCTGAACAAAAAATGTCATAAAAAAAAAAAAAAAAACACTTCTAAAATAAAAGTAATGCAGCTTTAGTCCAGGCATGAGCTAAAATGATAAAATATGTTTATTTTGTGATTCTAAATGATCTTTAACGGGCCGATCACGTCTGTTTTAGAATGTTCCACAGTGTAGATCAAACCTACACTGCAAAAAGTAATGTCTGTGTAAGTGGAATAAGTGTGTTTTTCTTAATTCAAGCAACATTTGATTTAGTTTCTTAATTTAAGTGCAAAGAGTTACTGTTTTTCAGATCTTAACTGTAGTAAGATGTATTTTCATATTTTAAGTTCAAAAAGTCTTGTTCCATTCGCAGATCATTTTACTTCACGTGGAATTTACTCAAATCAAGACGAAACTTTCTTAATTCAAGTCTTGACTAGATTTTGGTTTTTGCATCTATGTTCTGCACTCACACCTGCAGAACTGAACTGATGACATCATCACACGGCGCCGTTTGTTTACATGATGTGAGTCCTGCTGCGATACTCTCTCCCCGTGAGTTTATAATCATTATTTATAAAAACAGCGCAGAGGAGTGAGGACAGATGGAGAATGTGTCTCTGTCACAGTCCTTATTTACGGTTTATTCACTGTTTTCCTCGTATGAGTGACATTAGTGCACCTGACAGGACTCGCACAGTGAAGACATGCACGTGCAAGTACATGCACAACCATGCCGTGTGTGTGTGTGTGCACGTACATGCACAACCATGCCGTGTGTGTGTGTGTGTGCACGTACATGCACAACCATGCCATGTGTGTGTGTGAGCCAAGTCTGAATACAGCTCCAATGAGCAGCTTCAGTAACAGTGTGTCTGTAAAGGGCATGTTGTAACGGCATGTTGTAACGGCATGTCTGTAAAGGGCATGTTGTAACAGCATTTTGTAACGGCGTGTCTGTAAAGGGCATGTTGTAACGGCATTTTGTACGGCATGTTTGTAAAGGGCATTGTTGTAACGGCGTGTGTTGTAACGGCGTGTTGTAAGGGCATGTTGTAACGGCATGTCAGTAAAGGGTGTGTTGTAACGGCATGTTGGTAACAACGTGTTGTGTAACGGCATGTTGTAATGGCATGTTAGTAATGGTGTGTTGTAACGGCGTGTTGTAAAGGGTGTGTTGTAACGGCATGTTGTAACGTGGTAACAACGTGTTGTAACGGCATGTTGTAATGGCATGTTGTAATGGTGTGTTGTAACGGCATGTTGGCAACAACGTGTTGTAACGGCGTGGTTGTAACGGCGTGTTGTAATGGCATGTTAGTAATGGTGTGTTGTAACGGCGTGTCTGTAAAGGGTGTGTTGTAACGGCATGTTGTAACGGCATGTTGGTAACAACGTGTTGTAACGGCGTGGTTGTAACGCATGTTGTAATGGCGTGTCTGTAAAGGTGTGTCTGTAAAGGGTGTGTTTTAACGACATGTTGTAACGGCGTGTAACGGCGTGTGTTAACGGTAACGGCGTGTCGGTAACGTAACGGCGTGTCCGTAACGGGTGTGTTGTAACAGCGTGTTGGTAAAGGGTGTGTTGTAACGGTGTGTCCATAAAGGGCATGTCGGTAACGGCGTGTGCTGTAACGGCGTGTGCTGTAACGGCGTGTGCTGTAACGGCGTGTTGTAACGGCGTGTTGGTAACGCTGATGTAACGATAATAAGTCATTAGTTAGATTACTTGTTACTGAAAAAAGTGACACTGTTAGTAACAGCGTTTTATTTTAACACTGTTATTCCCGTCACTGATCAGCACTACGCTACGTTACAGCTCAGATCTGTGGAGATCTGACCCCCATTCACTCAAGAAATGATGGTGTTTTTTAGCAACAGAAACACCCGTACTGAAAAAATCACGATGGATATGTTTAAAGTCATACCATGGAACATTCCAGGGAAAGCAATAACATCTCCATGCACTGCAAAAGAACCACACACGTAAATCGATCAGAAAATGACGTCAAAGTCGTGAAATGACATGTCCATGCAGCAAAATCATTTTACTGGACAATTTCTCTTCAAATAAACGAGCTCCAGACGAGAATGAAGCGTCTGAGAACGAGTGAGTAGAGAATAAACCTGAAAACAAAACGAATAACCTGAAAGTTTTAAAGTGTTGGCCAGATCAGATCTGCGGAGACAAGCAGGTAGAGGACCCTCCACCGGAAAAGTTGCTCAGCGCGGCTTTAACGTGTGTCCGTACCTTTGCGGAGTTTGTGGCAGATGCAGAAGGCGATGCAGAGGATGCAGGTGTAGAGGAGGAACAGGAGGCCGAAGCTCAGAAATGTGACAGTCGGGTGAAGGGGAGACCGGGTCGTGGTCGTGGTCTCGGTCGTCGACTCTAATGGAAAAAAAAAAGGACGGAGCGCTGAGGACGAGTCTCATTTCTCTTTCCTCGATTCCTCCTCCTCCAGTTTTTGATTTTGTGTTGAAATGAAAAATGGAAAAAACAGATAACGACCGTTTCCCGTTTACGTGACTTAAAGTGCGATGCTGGACTGAACCAGGACTGAGACCGGGACCAGACCAAGACTAGGACTAAGACCAGGACTGAGACCGGGATTGAGACTTCTCTTTTCTGGACTGCGATGCCGGACTGAACTGGGACTGAATCAGGACTGATCCCAGGACTAAAACATTACTACAACAGGACTAATCCAGGTCTAAACCAGGACTAAACCAGGTCCCGGTCTCCGTCCCAGTCTCAGTCCTGGTCTGGCCCTGGTCTCAGTCCCGGTCTTAGTCCCTGTTTTAGTCCTGGTTTAGTCCTGTTTTAGACCTGTTTTAGTCCTGGTTTAGACCTGTTTTAGTCCTGTTTTAGTTCCTGGTTTAGACCTGGTTCAGTCCTGGTTTAGTCCTGGTTTAGTTCTGGTTTAGTCTCGGTTTAGTCCTGGTTTAGTTCTGGTTTAGTCCTGGTTTAGTTCTGGTTTAGTCCTGGTTTAGTCCTGGTTTAGTTTGGTTTAGTTCCTGGTTTAGTCCTGGTTTAGTTCTGGTTTAGTCTCTGGTTCCTGGTTTAGTCCTGGTTTAGTTCCTGGTTTAGTCCTGGTTTAGTCCTGGTTTAGTCCTGGTTTAGTTCTGGTTTAGTCCTGGTTTTAGTCCTGGTTTAGTTCTGGTTTACTGGTTTAGTCCTGGTTTAGTCTGGTTTAGTCCTGGTTTAGTCCTGGTTTAGTCCTGGTTTAGTCCTACCTGGTTCCTGGTTTAGACCTGGTTTAGTTCCTGGTTTAGTCTCCTGGTTTAGACCTGGTTTAGTCCTGGTTTAGTCCTGGTTTAGTCCTGGTTCCTGGTTTAGTCCTGGTTTAGTCCTGGTTTAGTCCTGGTTTAGTCCTGGTTTAGTCCTGGTTCCCTGGTTTAGTCCTGGTTTAGTCCTGGTTTAGTCCTGGTTTAGTCCTGGTTTAGTCCTGGTTTAGTCCTGGTTCAGTCCTGGTTTAGGTCCTGGTTTAGTTCCTGGTTTAGTTCCTGGTTTAGACTTAATACGACACATTTGATTGACAGCTGAAAAACGGAGGTTTGAGGAAAGGAATCGAGGAAAGTTTATTCTGTGGATTTATTTTAGACCAGTTTTGTTTTTCCACCTTTTTACAATCCTGTTTATTCAATTATTACTTTATTTATACTTGTCTTTTTAAATTTTTATTTTATTTACACCATTTTCTCATCTTCTAACAAATAATAAAATAAAAACAAACTCTTCTTCTGACCGTGCTGTGTCCTGGTGGAGACTGTGAGCGGCACGTCTGCGGAGCGCCCTCTGCTGGTGTGGTGGACGCAGTGGTACAGGCCCTGCTCCTGGACAGTGACTCCGGGCAGACGCAGAATCGCGGGAGAGTTTTCCCCCAGTAACGTTCCGTTTCTATAGAAGCGACCGCTGAACTCTGCGCTGACCTTCGGCCCGTCTTTGTACAGACACACCAGAGAGACCGTCGCCCCCTGGAGGACGGGCCGCGCCGGGACGCTCAGGAGCACGGAGCCGGCTGCAGGATGAAAGGGAATCTGTGTGTCATTCGTTCATTCGTTTTTCAATAAAATCAAAAATAAGAAAATGAAAAAACAACAGTTTTCTTCATTATTTGTCTCCAAGACCAAAATGAAAAAACGATTCATTTTTTCAGTTTTCGATTTTGTGTTTAAATGAAGAATGGAAAAAACGGATAACGGCCGTTTCCCGTTTACGTGACTTCAGTGACTGAGATGCAGGACTTTTGCACCGCATACGGACTGAACCAGGACTGATCCAGGTCCGAGACCAGACCAGGACCAGACCGGGACCAGACCAGGACCAGACCAGGACCAGACCAGGACCAGACCAGGACTGAGACCGGGACCAGACCGGGACCAGACCGGGACCAGACCGGGACCGAGACCGGGACCAGACCGGGACCAGACCGACCGGGGACCAGACCGGGACCAGACCGGGACCAGACCAGGACCAGACCAGACCAGACTGAGACCGGGACCAGACCGGGACCAGACCGGGACCAGACCGGGACCGAGACCGGGACCAGACCGGGACCAGACCGGGACCAGACCGGGACCAGACCGGGACCAGACCAGGACCAGACCAGGACCAGACCGGAACTGAGAACAAGACCAGTGGTCCGAGTGGTTCCGTGTCATCGTCTGTGCGCTGGTTCCGTGTGGGGAAAGTGAGAATGTTCTGTGGACTACAGGTCCGGACGAGCTGCTCCGGTCCTCCACACTCAAGAACCACGACTGGTTCCAAGGTGAAACAAAACATCCGACTGACGCTTTCACACCAACGAAAACAAACCAAACTAAGAGTTTTTGGTTCAAATGGACCAGACCGGACCAGACCGGGACCAGTGTGGAGGCTCGGAGTCAAAGCTCGGAGCCCACCCTGGTCCCGCTCTGATCCCGGTCTGTCCCGGTCTGGTCCCGGCCCTGGATCAGTCCTGGTTCAGTCCGTACGCGGTGCCAAGTCCGGCATCGCAGTCACGGAAATCACGTCATAATCCGATTTTTTCCATTCTTCATTTAAACACAAAATCGAAAACTGAAAAAACGAATCATTATCTGTTTTTTCATTTTGGTTTTGGAGACAAATAATGAAGAAAACAGCTTTTTCGTTTTCTTATTTGTGGTTTTATTTTGAAAAACTAATGAACGAACGACACACAGATTAAAGGGAACAGATATTTCAGTGATGGATTCCAGCAGATTCTGAGTGTTTCGTCGTGTTCGAATGTTGTTGCCTCCTCAAAAACAGAGCTGCAGTTGTGTTTTGTTTCATTTATGTTCAGTGTAGAGGAGTAACAGATTACATGTACCAGAGTAATCAGAGTACAAATGATGAGTAACTGTATTCAGTTACAGTTACTGTTTCAGTGAGTGGTAATTGGATTACAGTTACTTTGTTGAAATAAATGGATTACACAGAGGGATTGAACTGTTGTCACATTTGGGGCAATATCTCTTTTTTTTTTTTTTTTTTCCTCTGTAATTCCACTCATTGCCGGACACTAAACCAGAACTAAACCAGGTCTAAACCAGGACTAAACCAGGTCTAAACCAGGTCTAAACCAGGTCTAAAGCAGGACTAAAGCAGGTCTAAAGCAGGACTAAAGCAGGACTAAAGCAGGTCTAAACCAGGTCTAAACCAGGACTAAACCAGGACTAAACTAAACCAGGTCTAAACCAGGACTAAACCAGGACTAAAAGGTCTAAAGCCAGGTCTAAAAGGAAAAGCAGGTCTACTAAACCAGGACTAAACCAGGTCTAAACCAGGACTAAACCAGGTCTAAACCAGGACTAAACCAGGACTAAACCAGGTCTAAAACCAGGACTAAACAAGGTCTAAAACCAGGAAAACCAGGTAAAGCAGGTCTAAACCAGGAAAACTAAACCAGGTCTAAACCAGGTCTAAACCAGGTCTAAACCAAAGCAGGACTAAAACCAGGTCTAAACCAGGACTAAAGCAGGACTAAAGCAGGACTAAAACCAGGACTAAACCAGGTCTAAACCAGGTCTAACCAGGACTAAAGGACTAAAACCAGGACTAAACCAGGTCTAAACCAGGAACTAAAACCAGGTCTAAACTACTAAACCAGGACTAAAAGCAGGTGTGACGGAGCCAGTCCGTCTATGATTTTCGGTGGTGTTTTTCTCTCTACACGTGCCCGCGGTCTGCAGTGACGTGCCCGCGCACACACGAGTTCACTCCCCGTTTCCCGCTGTTTCATTCATTTATATAATATATTATTATAATAATTCAATATTATCACCTTCCCCCTCTTTCCTCCGTGACTGATTCTCCGGGTTCACACTTGAGCGCGTTACACTAGTTTGTTTCATACTTGTGCGATGACGCCGTCTCTCCTCCTCCGCCGCGGCGCCTCTGTTAAACTGAGCCACTGTTTCCTGTTGGTTGAAATAGGCGCTGTTCGTGTCGTGCTGCTGACCACGTGACGCGCCTTATGTAATATGATTTTCCTCACGTTATTCAACTATTATTTTTGACATTTATTGTATATTATTACTGTGTGCTCAGCGTAGCATAGACAAGGTCGGTTTATGGTTAAATTGTTTGTCTCTATAATGATTTTGATGTGTTGCTCAGTGGGAGGAGTCAGGTGGTTTAAAGGGGAGCCGTTCCTGCTACATGTTACAGAGCAGGTAACGTCGGTGCGTTGAACAAAGACCTTAAAGCAGGGATTGGCAAACTACGGCCCGGGGGCCATATGCGGCCCTTTAAACCTTTTAATCCGGCCCGCCGAACTTGAATAAATAATAATAATAAACCTTGTTAATGTTTTATTTTTCCTGCATTTCCGGCGTTTCCCAGTAGACGGCGCACTATATATACATTGAGGTGCGGCGGCTTCTGTTGACCGCAAGGCTTTATGGGAAAATATTGACAGGAGTCATTTTCAGGCAGCGTATTCGGACCATGAATGAGGTAGAAGTGTTAAAGACATAAGGCTGCACTTATTCTGAAATAAGTGTAAAAATTAAACCTGTCTGCTTCACTATGTTGTTTGTAGAAACATGACATTCAGAGGAAAGGTGCTGCAGCAACTCTGTTTGACAGTGTCGTGTGCATCACCTGTTACGTCTTAATACTTAGTTCAGTCAGATGTAATTGTGATGTTTGCTAATAAGCGGCCGGTACGAGCCTGTGCCAAGCCCAACATATTCCAATATAGCCCCGCCCATTCAAATTACTGTGCAGAGCACAATGGCGCATGATCCCAGATTAGCCTAGCATGGCTAGGTACTTCCGGCGGCTGTGGGCCGACCGAGCATGCGCGCTACTGCTCTTTTCTCCCGTGGGCACACGCGAATGCACGCGACCGCACGCACGGTGAGCGGGCTCGTGTGTCATGTGATCGCTTTGACCAATCAGAGCGAGAGGAGCTAAAGCGGAGCAGAGCGGAGCCGAAGCTAACGAATATAAACTGTTTTTTTAAGACAACTGAAGGATTTTGAGCTGAGAAAGTTTATGATCTAAAAATAGGTAAAAAAAATCGCCAACAAATCCGATATTTTTTGAAAGCGGTAGATGACCTGTCAGACGAACACGAGCAGTTTGTGATTACATTGCCTCTATGAGAAAAATCTTGTCTCGGCCCATGGGATTTTTTCTGCTGAAGTTCCAGTGAGTCACTACGTCAACTGGAGGCAGCTACAAGCAGCAATACTGTATCCAGTTATTTAGTGCCCGGTGACCTTATGCAGCCATTCAAACTGACCCACAGAACTTGACCAAATTACAATAAATAAACCGTACTGCTGTTTTATCTTTCTTGCATTTCCGGCGTCTCCCGGTAGATGGCGCACTATATATACATTGAGGTGCGGCGGCTTCTGTTGGCCGCAATGCTTTATGGGAAAGTATTGACAGGAGTCATTTCAGGCGGTG